>NC_089813.1:23910505-24213505 GCF_029633855.1 Hoplias malabaricus
AATATTAGAGCACTACCCTTTTACTCTGCAGGTGTGTCCCTGTGTCAGAAATAAAATATTCATAGCGCTCAGAGTCTGCTCATCAATGCTACATATATTAATTCAGCAGAGACTGTGTATTAGTAATAGAAATATGCAAAGATTTTGAATATTCAGAATACAGTTTTGGACAAAAGGTGTTCTGTAGGTAATCCCTTTCAGCAGATGTCCACTACACCTCACAGGCCACTAATGAGATCTGTAGATTGGCCTTCTCTGACACTTAAAGCATTCAACTGCAACAACAAGTATGCTACTCTGGGAATGAATTTCAATACATTACATTAGAACAACTTTTGTAAGCTTTCCATCCTTTCAGTGTACAAAACTCAACCCAATGCCTAAGGAACAACAGTAAGAGCAGTAGAAAGGACCCTATAATAACCCAACATAAATTATTATTCCAAAACAATTTATGGACTAAACCAGCACAGTAAAATTCAGCAATAAGCTTTTTATATAGGTTTGATTCCCAGTTGTGCTGTACCATGCCCATGGCTATGAGTTTCTGAGAAGGCAACTGGCCATGTTGTAACACTTGTCCTGAGGCTAGAAATTTTTCTAGCTCCCCAGTGCAAAAGCACAACACCAATGAATTACAAAACATTTAGACATAAACTGACCACCCTGGGGTTTAAGCTGAAGGCTTGATTAGGATTCAGAAGCACCTGGAGAAGGATTGCTTATGTGAAACAGATGGTCCATGGAAGTTATGAGGTGAGGAATGGTCCCTTGCTAGTGACTTAAAGATGCTGGCCAAGCGCAACAGCTGGTTTTACTTAGCTATGTACATAACCCACCAAACAGCAATCAGTGTTATTTAAGTTTTTACTCAGAAAAAAAAACATGTCACCATGGACAGCTTCGTGCCAATTTATCCACTTGTTAAGATCAGCAGCATCTGTTAGAGGACTGAGCTTGTCCCTGTTGACAGACTGTACCAGCTCTTGGAAAATCGTTCTCTGGCTGGCAGATTTCTAGGTGTGGGCTGATCCACTCCTGCTGCTCACGGTCTTGATAGGATAATTGAATTAAACAATGATCATAACAGTGCCAAAACCAGTGAAAGAATTGAAAGTCATTTGACAATAATGTTAATAAAACCTTAGCCATTAATCACCTTCTTAACTTTGCCAGTGTTTTGATCTATCTGACAGATGTTAAAGCTTGTCCCTCTGGCACCTTGTAATCTCGAGCTTAGCCTAGCATTTATAGGTAACCTTTCAAGATTTTTTTTGTGTCTGCTCTTGTACAAACAGCTGAGGTTAGGTTCAGAAAGACTCTGGGTAAATCAGTGTGCTGGGATGAATGCCATTTTGATCGCATTAGGAGGTATATGGTGGGTTTATCTCATTCCATGAGGCATGGAATGAGGCTTGTCCAGTGGCTCCATGAAACTGACTGACTTTAGGGTCTGAGTATGAGAGGCTCTTATATGTTCGTTGCATGTTACAGAGTGACAAATGTGGTTTGCTTGGCAAGAATAATACATTATGCATGGAGATACCTAAAAGGCAGGTTAAATTAAGCACATAATGATTTCCTATGTAGATGGATATTGTTTGTGATCATGAGATTCAACTATCTGAAAATTTTTTTGTGTTTAAATTAACACTTACCTCGCAAATTATTGACTGCACACATATAGCAAATCAATGCTCATGGTAAATCAATGCTCAGTGTCTAAAAGTGACATGCCTGTGAATGCATGTCATGAATCTCGGGGTAGAGATGAATAATAGATGACTGTGTAGCCCACCTGCTCTATACTGAAGTGTGCAGTGAGTGCTACAGGTGACAGAGACAGCCTGATAAGCAGCTGTATTACTCTGCCACTAATCCTGGATGATCCTTCCAGAAACCAGGCTGCTCGTGCGGGCAAGGAAGTGGACAGAGGACGACAGCAAGGACAGTAGGCCAACGCCACACTGTTGATCTTGCTTGGTCATTAATATTTAATGTCTCTTCAAGTGATTCTGAGTCAGAAAAAAAAGACTAAGAAATGTTGACTAGATGTCTGTGAAACTGAAGCTACACATTTTGGCTGTATTACTTTTTAACAAGATGCACTATCCACATTTACAAAATTCTGATTGATATCCAAACTCTAAGATTCTTGATAGGGCTGTGAAATGTCTGGATGCAAATGTTCAAATAAACTTTTATTGGAAAAGTTTGAATAAGGCATATCCCCTACACAAAAGACTTTGCCATTCTTTAATTAAACAAATATAGAATGATAAGTTAAAATACCACAGTTCTGACTCATTTAAAGTGAGGACATTTCATGTAGTTATTCACTGGATGGCCTTTTCACATTATACATTAGACATGCTATTTAATGTATTGTGCATAATCATTTTTATTTCTTCATAATCATATTTGAACCATTTAGTCTGTTAAAAACCTGTAGTTCATTGGTTTCAAATAATAGTATTCAGTATTATAAGGTTTGTACATTGTACAAGCAATTTCAGAGAAATTCTGGAATTTAAAATGTTGACAATAATGGGTTAAATACATTCTAAGAAGAATCTACATTACACTTAATTATGGATGTCTAAAACCTGATTGTCTAAAGACTATTATTTGAATAAATTATGCCAAACCTCTAAAGATCATTCTGTCATTGTCAAAACCTTGTATCTCCAAAACATAACTTTACACAAGGAGAAAAATCATGTCTGACCTTACCGGGTAATTTTGAGCAATTTATTTTGGGGCATTTGGGGCATGGAATTTAGAATTTAGAATGAAAATGGAAATTCATAATTTAGATAAAATTCTTATTAATTTTAATGTCATTAAGAATTACACTTAAGTGGATATAGAAAACTGCTTACAGTTGCATTATTATTATTATACTGCAATAACTGATACTGACTGTTAAAGGAACACTATGTACTATTTTTGCCTTAAAATGACATCTTCAAAATAATTGTGATGCATCACTGACCTGTAGTAGAGAGAATATGGTCTCTGCCATTGCTACTCTTGCCTCAGCACTAAAGAAACTGCACTATGTAACTTGTGGAGGAGGGTAGGAAGTGCCCCCTCCCACTATTAATTTCAGTATAGGGCTGTAAAAATGAATTACACTAGGGGGAGCCCCAAC
Organism: Hoplias malabaricus; assembly: GCF_029633855.1. Classification (NCBI taxonomy): domain Eukaryota; kingdom Metazoa; phylum Chordata; class Actinopteri; order Characiformes; family Erythrinidae; genus Hoplias; species Hoplias malabaricus. The sequence goes on from NC_089813.1 coordinate 23,913,660, forward strand.
AGCAAAAAACCCTAATCTTACTTACTGTTCCTTTAACAAATATTGTAAAGCTATTGTAACCACAGTAGGCAATCCTGTTAGAATGTCCCCTGAGATCATGACAGCCTACTAGACCCAGAGATGTGACTGAATCTACCCAATGCCCTCAAATGCCAGGGTAGCACCTTAAAGCCCATTTAGTCCTCTAACGCCCAGGATAAGCTGGTATGCTTCACCTGCTTCAAACAAGCTGAGGGTTGTTAAAAGAACAGATGGCATTAATCTCAGCCAGTGGTTAACGGACAAAATAGAAGTGCCGTAACTTTTCAATAAATGTTAGTAGTTCTAAATTATGTGCAGAATATCACATTTGGACATTATTAAACTATGGATTAAAATTCTAACCTTTCAATCATTACCAAACTTGTGTCAGTTAAAAAGAAAAACAAACACTTGTAAAGCAATACCCCTACCTTTTCTTTTTTAACAGACAAAGTATCAATTATTGAATAAACTGTGTAACCAACTATGTACTAAAAAACATAATTAGGTTATGCAATTCCATTTGAACATCATATCTATTCTCTTTGGTTTTGTAAGGGTTAATTCATCATGTGATCATCAGAATAATATTTAACCTTTAATACCATCATAGCTGCAGGTATCAATAATCACACACAAAAAAAAAAGTAATACCCCAGTGGTGACCTCGTGCCTCTCTCGTGCATGAACTCTCACGGGATATATCCGTGTGCTTAGTATTACAGAAACAAGGCCCGATAATGAACACAATGCTTGTGCAGCCTGTAGTAACACCAGCCTACTGTAATCCCTTTTTCTGGCTTTTACCTCCAAAACATTAGCAGATATTTTAAGTCTTTGCAGGAAAAGCTTACTGACTTCCATTATTCATTATTTTTTCATAACATCTATAAAAAGGTACTGGGTATTACATCATGAAAAGCAGCAGGTATGATTTATGTAAACAGATGTTGCCAACATCAGTAATCTGTATTTGGACATAAACAGGGAGAAAAGGCCAGGCTAAGAACCATAAGTCAGCATGGTCCCCAGATGACTGGAGAGTTTGTGTTTAAGCAACACAGACTTTGACCACAACGATGGCCCTAGTACTGAGCAAGACCCCCATCAACTCACTGCAGAAACAATAACCACCTGGGAATAACTCTGTAATTCAAATGTGTCTGGAGCAGAAAATTGCCAAAGCTTCTAAGCTGCCTTAAAACTGTCTGACTGCACCGATCAATGTCCAGATGACAGACATTATAATAATGTGACTCTTTGAAAATCAGTTTTGTCAAGATCATCAAATGAAACACCGGTTTGTTAGTGTCCCACTAAATAGATTGCAAGTGTTTCACATACTGTTTCGCAGACTGAAAGTTAAATGATGAATGTGCAATGGTATTGCTTCCATGTCTTTAAACAGATGTTCATATTTGTAAAACATATCAAACTAATATTGGTAATTTCCTATTTACTGTACTTTGAACGATCAGATAGTTTATGTGAGAGTGGATTGTTGGAAAATTATAATTGTTTAATGTATTGTGCATATATTTGTAACCTTCGACAAATAAGTTTTGTATTTATCAGTACAGGTAACCAGTAATCTGAATCTAGTCTAAATATTAATATACTAGCAGTCCACAATTCCCACATTGGTGCATCTCTAAACATAACCAGATGCACTGAAAGTAGTACGTTTTATGAATAAACATGACTCAAAATTGTGTATCCCCTTTGCTTGAATAAATATTTTACATCAACACAAATCTTGCCAAAACTAAGTAAAGCAAACAACAATAATGTTGATGCATTTCTTCCTTCTTGTGGAACCAAGATACACATTTAAATCAAGAACATTCTGTATTTAAGGTAGACCAACAGCTCACAAAACAGTTGTGACATTTTGGAACTATAGGGGTTATCAATTTTGTAAAGAACATCAAATGACAGGGTCTTGGATGTTACAGTATTCCCCACAAAATTTGCATGTACTGTTAAATGGGCTGCTATTAAAGATAACTAGGCACAAGAATGGATATTGAGGATAGATTTCCAAACTTCTCCAGCGGCTCAGTGGAAAGTTTTTTTTCTTTTAGCACATTATGGTGAAATACTATGCATAAAAAGCACTGGGTCCTAAACACTAAGCCATCTTCTGTAAACGTATCCATCATTGGAGGAGCTGATGGCTATTGTTCCCTCAGAGCAACACTGAGCCTCATGGACAACACCTGCACATTAAGTTAAATGTCAAGATTATACCAGCAAGTGACAAAAATACATTCAGTTACACTATAATTTGTCTATGAATCTCCCTCTAAAATCAATGCACAGAGGCTTAACACAAACTAACGAGACGAAATTTTGCGTGTGGATAATTGGATATATAAATAATGAATAGAGTAGGCTGACAGATGGGGATTCGGCTGTAATGGAAGAGGTTAAAATGGTCTTTTACCTTATTCAGGCACTTGTCTGTGAGAGTCAACACAAAGGTGCCACTCCATGGATGAAATCTGAAATCTGTGTCTCTTCCTCTTTCAGATCCCAAGTCTTCAAATATAAGTCTTTAAAAATATACACATACATTCACAGAGTTAGCAGCGCTTTTCTTAATTGCTCTAAAGTTGAGGTAAAACAACCGTCTGCTCTGTTTGAACATCCGCAGATTTACATCTCAGCGGCAGGTGCTCGGCTCCAATAAGCGCTGAGCCCGGAGCCATTAAACTGAGCTCGGAAGTTTTTCCGTGGTTCGCCTCGAGAAAGCGGGGTCAGTCCGATTACCGAAGATATCTCCGTCCCTCTCTGGCCACGGACGGAGATAAGTCTTACACTCAAATTCAGTTTGCAACCGTAATGTTTGCTCCTCCGTCAACAACGACAATAACGGCCGCCCGCGCACGAGCGTGGAATTTCGCGCCTCTCGCTCTCTCCGTGGTGAAAGTGCCTTGGAGAATAAGTGGAAGAACAACACTCCGCAGGTTCAGCTCGGAAACAGACTCTTTCTTTCTCAAAGTTTTAGTTACTGACCATGTGTCCGTCCTCCGCCTCAAACACTCACAGAAGACATGTGTATGCTGAGAGCTCTCTCTTTCTCGACGACTCTCCCTCCCCCCCGTACACAAGACCTTTCTCCCTCCCCCTTCCACTCCTCCTCTCGGTCCATGGGCTTTTCTTCTGTCCACTTTGAAAAATCACAGCGCCGTTGCTCTGGTTTGTTTGACCTCGTGACTTTTTAAAAGTCTGACCGGCGGAGGCCACGCGAAGAGTTCAACCAGTGATTCCCAACCGTCGAGTATACATCCTACATTTGTAGCATTGTTAAACCACCACTGAAACAGTGCAAAGACAGCATTTATTGATACTACAGTATAATGTTCACCGCGACCCTGAAATGGAAAAGCGAAATAGAACATGATGATGATGTATAATGTTCATGTGCAATCAAATGAGTACACAACTGGTTTACACTTGAACATTGCAAATTTTGTATCAAAAATTAATGGTATCACTCTATGATTTTTAAATGCATACATCAACTATTCACCACAAATATTTCACCATAACAAATAATGATATAACTTGTTTGCTTATGCACTTTTGCCAGCTATTTATTGTTGTATCATAAGAAACAGTGATTATTCATCTGATTATTCATGCAGCATGCTAATCTAAAATGTGTATCTAGGATGAATGTTTATGATTAGAAGTGCCCAGAGCAGGAAAAATGTCTAATTCTACAGCCCTAACATTGTTTCTTTGCTCTAGGCTTGTAATCACAGGTGTTATTTCATGCTTATTATGAATCTGTCCCTTTGTAACCCGGAGCAATAATAAATAACAATTAATCGTATCAATGATCAACACTTATATACTTAGACCCACGTGAACCTAACATGTTTTATTTCCAACTAGTTCACTTTCTAGCCACTTGGGGGCGTAAGTTGACAATCATAAAATCTACCCACTCCTTTGGCTTTCAAATTTCATCTTGACAGTCATCTTATTTGAAAAACAGGTAACACGTTGCATACATCCATTCTCAACTTTGAGTAGGTAGACTGCTGTTACAAAGCACGTCTTTATCTAAATCACTGCTCAAATGCTTTGTTTTTAGAGAAACATTCAACTGGCAGAAGCGGGAGTGTTTATTTGTAGAATTAATGTTAACATTTGCACAAAATTCAGCAAACCAAAGAGGACAGTAATGAATTATAGGTGAAGGCTAAATAAATAATACACAATGTTTTAGGTGTGAGACTGCTGCATTCCATAAAACGGTGAAAAGAAAAAAACTGGAAAGAAAATACTGAACCTGCTGTATGAAACCAGAGCCTTCTTATTGTAACAATACGGTAATACAGGGTGTAGATTAGACTAAAGAAAACTAGCTCTGAAAAGCATTACAGAAAGAGGTTTTTTTCTCCCCCTTCTGAAAACATCTACTGTAACACATCAAAAGCAACATTAAATTTGAACCAGCCACTGCAATTATGTTTCCAGTAGGGTGCTTCTCCCTTGCCTCAGTTTTAATCAGAAGCAAACATGGTTTATTAACTGCAATATGGCAATGTAGCATCACAAATGCTACAAGCATTTTCCCATTACTCATATATGGAATGTGAATGCAGAGGGAGTATTCTTCACGCTCGAATTAGTAGCCTTTTTAGATGCACTTTTCATCAGTGTAAAATCTTCTGTGCTAACACATACCATCTCCATGTAATACATTTCAAAATGAGAGCTTGTCAATACTGCAGCTTTGTCTGTCTGCACATAAAAGAAGGCTCTTCAGAGATCTATCAGAAATGTCAGTGAGCTGTCACAATGTTCCATGTTACTCAGTCATCAAAGTCTGGGATGTCATCGTAGGAGTAGCCTCGGTAGCCCTTTGAGGCATAGTAGGCGATGCGCAAGTGGTAGAACCCAGGGAGGAAGACAAGGATTCCAATGATGAGGACTGGTATAGTGCGGTCACGGTGCTGTTAGTGAGAGAGACACAAAAGAACTCAGTTATAAAGTGCCATGACGAATTATATAGATCTCCACCACACAGTTATCACAATTTATTTTATTTTTATTTACTTATTTAAGCAAATTTTTGCTACAATGCTTGGAAGGCAAAGCCTAGCACATGCATCTTCAGAGACCTGTTAAGCCAGCAGTCACTAACTGCACAGATCTGCCATGTTTACTGGACAATATGTCTCATTATTCTCATTATAAATAAATGAAATCCAAGTCAGTATTTTTCTGTTACAGTGCACTATTTAAAACAAAAGCTCACATGCATACATAAAAAACTGTGTCATTATCCTTTAATATGTTCCATTAAAATAAAAGTTAGAGTTAGATTACTGGTTACCCCATCTTGATAGGATATCAACCATGCTCTTGCCGATATAGAATTCAGAATTCACAGAGCTAAGTGTGATTTGGCTGCTGCACCAACTGGACTGAGTCAGGAAATAGGACAGTAGACTGAGGACCTCCTTAAGAAAATCCATGACCAGGATTAATGTTAGTGTCAGATGCTCCTCACAGCAGGAACGTAATCACACCCCATTCCGAACTCTCAGAGCACAGCTTGAAGTGTTTACTTTTAGCGGGGCTCAGTCCTTTGACATGGAGGCTTATTAAAGCCATTGCAATTCACTTAGCTGCAGAATTCTCTAATGGAATGGAAGGTTTTTTTTTTCAACTCAGATTAGTGATATTATCAAGAGTGGATGTCTGAAATTTGTCTTACAGCTAGTCATTAATGTACGTGGCTTGGAGGCTTCTCGCTGGAAGCACATGTAAGTTGAGCCTGAATTTGCACAGTTCACAGTTTCTTTCAGAGTACACAGTGCTTCAAATGTAAAGAAAAATTTACAGAAAAGCAAGGAACCACCCCTATTTAAAATAAAACGCAAAACAAAAGAGCAACAACAAAAAAGAGTGATCCAATTTCAGATACACATGCTGTGGGGGAAGGGGAAACCTGTTGGGCCATGGTGAGAGAGTCTGATTCCATTAATCAACAACAGCATTCACAACCTCAAAGTGTGTAGCTGCTCTTTCTCTACATTCTTTTAACTTAATAGGGATCACAGACTTAGTTTTTTTCCAATTAATTGGCATGGCCACAAATTTGCTCTTTCACAGTGTCAGGGGGCAGAAAGTGATGTTTCAGTAAATTCCAAAATTTGCATGACAAGTGAAATCCAATAAGAATGATATGGGTGATATTATTGAATATAGACTTAGCACAAAATGTAAGGACATATTTTGTAGATTATATATTTGTTGTAGCAATGCTTCTTGGCAATAAATCTGTGGGAAAGCCTGTTAATTTCCCTTTTAATTGGTGCCACATTTGTAAGGAACCTGCATTTGTAGGATGAGCAGTAGAGATGAGCATGTGGGTTGTGCCCATGCAAAAAATTGCCAAATCCTCTCTGCCAATGTCAAACAGCTTATTCTGTCATTGACTTGTTTGGTGGAGTGGATGACTGAAGTTTGAAGGAACAAGAAATACAGGTGCTGGTCATAAAATTAGAATATCATGAAAAAGTTGATTTATTTCGGTAATTTCTAAAAATCCTTTTTTTTTTTTTATTGGTCTAATGTTCTGAGATACTGAATTTGGGGTTTTCATTAGTTGTCAGTTATCATCAAATTAAAAGAAATAAACACGTGAAATATCAGTCTGTGTGTAATAAATGAGTATAACATACAAGTTTCACTTTTTGAATGGAATTACTGAAATAAATCAACTTTTTCATGATATTCTAATTTTATGACCAGCACCTGTATTGGCAATTTATCAATTTATTCATTTAACAAACATAAGCCTCAGTAGCATGTGGAAGAACCATATAGAGCCACAACTGTCTGGCACCTCCTCCTCATGCTGATCACCAGCCTGGTCAAACACTGCTGTGGGTTGGCAACGTTTCTTCAACCAGCATTTGTCACAAGTCAGCCAGCATAGTTGTGTTGGTCACTCTGGCCAACAGCACGCCCAAGCTGATCCCACAAGTGTTCAAAGGGGTTGAGGTCAGGACTGCTGGTGGGCTATTCCATCTTCTCAACTCCCAAATTCTGGAGGTAGTCTCTGATAAACCCCGCTCTGTGGGGGTCAGCGTTGTCATCGCTAGATTTTGATTTTACATTAAAAATTAGATTTTGAGTAACACCAGCTTGAAATTGCCCTATCGCAGGTGCTGCCTGATTGGCACCTGACTGGCAGCACCTGGGGGTACCAGAAGGTCAAAAGAAGTGTCCATAGCAACAGCAAAATAAGCTTAAAAAATTGTAAATTTTGTTGTTTTGGTCATACAGTGATGGTCAAAAGTATTGGCACCCTGAAATTTTTCCAGGAAATTCGATACTTGCTTTTTGAGTATGGGTGAGGTCATGATCCTGCTGGAAGACCCATGACCTAGGACGCAAACCCAGCTTTCTGACATAGGGCCCTATACTGCAACCCAAAATCCTTTGGTAATCTTCAGATTTAATGATGCCTTGCACACAGTCAAGGCACCCAGTGCCACAGGCAGCAAAACAACCCCAAAACATCTTTGAACCCCTACCATATTTGACTGTAGTTGACCAAACATACTGTGTTCTTTCCTTTGTAGATACTTGGTACACAGGAGAACGATGTGCTTTACCAAAACACTCGATCTTGGTCTATATATATCTGTTGACAAAACATTCTGCCAGAAGAATTTTGGCTTACTCATATAGATTTTGGCAAACTGCAGTCTACATTTTTATGTCTCTGTGTAAGCAGTGGGGTCCTAAATTAAATAAATCACATTAATAAATACAAATTAAGAACAATTAAAAAAAAAACCCTAGTAGACCCTTTGTAACAAGCAGGTTTTTCATAAAGCCATGGCAACTGAAAACAGGAATGTTATCACAGCTGTAGAAGGAAAAAACCTAAAACTTAAAATGCAGAAAATCTGCATACTGTAGGTGTTAAGGTATCACGATTCACTATTAAGTATCCACTTCAAAGGAAGAGACCAAAACGTAAACCTCGCACTGACACCAAGAATAGACTGAACTGGCAATATAGTGAAATGATAAGTCAGACGAGTTCACTAAACTGATGAAAAACACCCGAGGCAATGTCATAGCTCAGACCTGCCTGACTGTCTCACTGGTCCTGCTTATGACAGCTTCAGAATGAATTATGAAGTGTTTCTATATATCAGAAACATTTTGTGTTGTTGTGTTAAGAAAAAAATCTTAGGAAAATCCTTTGTCATAATGTGTCTGGACAAAAAAATATTAAAATATCAAGCACTTAATTAAAAGTTCACAAAAACATTGAAAGTTTAATTCAAGACAGTCTCCTGATTTAAATCCAACTCAGCTGTCAGATTACCTCCAAAACACAATAAAAAAAGAACAACCAGTAAAGTTGAGCAGAGCATTTCAAAAGACGAGTAAGATATCCATTGTCAGTTATAGCATAAAAAAAGTAAAGAACAAAACATTACCCAGCCATTTGGCATCTGGAGCTCCCATACCAACCCAGAAAATTATAAAATAAATTAACCCAGTCAGTTTTTGTGATCTGTCCAAGTCTGAATTCAAGATTTCATGAAACAATGTTTATGCGAGAGTATAAATATGAGGTCAAACCAAGCACAACAAAAAAATTTAATGTGGAAAAATGTGTATTGAACAAACTGGGCTAAAACAAGAAGGGAGCTCACTGCTGGATGCCTCGCATTTGAGCATCGAGTTCACAAGGCTCATTGCCATCTAAAGAAACAGGTGCTATAAACAAACATTCTGAACAGGGCTTGTTAAACTTGCTCTATTGTGGAGAATGTCTGAAAAAATATTCCTACCAATCTGCATTAACAATACTATAAAGTACAGAAGGTGGAAAAATCTAAACCTGAGGTAGATTTGTTGGTGCTCATTAATGGGACCACAACTCTAAACACAAGGTTTTAAGAGTTAAAGGCTATTTTTACAACTGGACGTCTTCTGCTGTTTCTCAGTCTTTGTTCTGGAGAACAATGCTCTAAAACTTTTCCAGTTTGCTTCTCTCTTCCCCATATCACCTCAGAGTAAGAGCTAGTTAATGACATGGCCAGTTGGATCAGGTGTTTATGGACAACAAAACACCAACGTATGAAAGGAAATGGTAATGATGAAAACTGGTTTGCATGCAAACCAAAAGGCAGACATGGAAAAAATATATACAAAGTTGTATACTTACATCTTGAACATGAAAGTATCCAGCTAGGAGAAGAGCTCCAATAACAATCAAAATTGTGCCAATCAGAAAGAGAATGGCTGCCAAGGCGATTGCTTTATAGGGGACTTTGGGTGGACTCTTCTTAAACTATACAAGAAGCAAGAATATGATCACATTAAATTATGACACACTGGGAAAAACCAAATTGTAAAGAATACTGAGCTGCTAACTACAATCAACAACAACAAACAATGCCAAGAGACACATATTATCACTACAACATACGAAGCACAACATCAAATTAACCTTGCAAATCTGTTTAATGTGGTAAAAGCAAAGATTAAAAGTAGTAGTTCTATTAACTGAATTTTTCCTTACTTTTTATTCATCTAACACCTCTGAAATTTACCTGTAGGTCAATGTAGCCATCATCATCACTTGCAAGCTTGGAATATCTCACTTTGCTGTTTGGCAGCCCACTGCTCACAGTGTTCCGTGCCGGCATTTCAGCGTTTCACTTCTGATTCCCTCCTGCACTTTATTTGTGCTGCAAAAAATAGAAAACTCTGTTCAAGAAATACAAAGCAAGTCATATTCAATGTGGTGTAATGTAAAATCAAGCACATAAGAGAGCCTTAATGACTGGATTTCGATCATTATATGGCTGATGGAAACCAGTGGTTGCAATGCCTATGATGTAAATAGAGCAATTTTATCCATAATAGTGTGCAGTGAACAGAATGTGTGGTAAAATTGTGTTAATCTATAATCTTTAATAATTTGTCTTACAATTCTTTATACCGTCATTAATATATATTTTTTAATGACCTTTTAGGCAAAATCAGGCATTAGGCAGTGTAGACCTATTAGCAACCATGTCATGTATTGACTCAATATAAGTGGAAGCATTAAAATTGACAAAAAATGGAAATCAGAACACATTTTTAACTACATGATGTAGTCCGATATCCAAATGAAACAGCAACATCAGGTGAGAAGTAATATGGCAGTGACATGAGTTTATCTATTGAAGTTTCACAAGATTGTGAAAACCTGGTGTTTCAATATAAGGTACAACTTATATTTCCAATACAAAGGTACTGGTTTTACTGAACCAGTACCTTTAAACTCTTTGTTTATTTATTCAGACACCTCATAAAAACCCATTTAAAAAAACAACAACAACTTTTATATAACCAGGCAAGTCATTAAGAATAGCTTATTTACAATGAAAGCCTGGCACCTTGTAGTGTCTGCTATCCCACGCTCTTCAAAACCTAAAGATGTGAGCTACTGGGCCCTCAGAAAATATTTTCAAGGGAAAGGGTACATGATTATTGGTATAGAACAACAAAATACACATTTCCTGTCCATGCTTCGGCTAACAATTTGACCTTATGACGAGGTCAACTCAGAAATCGTTCCTTATTGTATTGACTGTGAACTACAGCAATGTTTTCGCTGACTGATTGTGGTGAAAGTTGGGGCGGGAACACAAAATGTGATACAAATGCTTAGTACAGCCACACACTTTCGTCTATGTATTCTTTCCTCGTAAGGAATTTCACAGATACAAACATCAGTATTCTTGGATCAAAGGTTACAAAGAAACAAGACGTTCGTATTGGCTGTACGATATGGTACAACTGATTGTACTTAATTTGAATAAGGGCACAAATCAACAAGATTAATGCTTCTGACACCTAGTTCCTATCACTACCACTTTGAAAAATTCAGACTCAGTTAGTCTGCAATGAAGTAACACCAAACCACTCTGATTGAAGTTACAAACATATTAAATGAATGACTTTAGCCAGCTCTAACAGTCAGCTCACCTTGGCTGTAGGATTTGTATGTCCAGGTTATTACAGGTTTTATACACTGCAATTATGACTATCATGCAAATGACACTTAATCCTCTAGTAATATTCAAGTTAGAGTCATAACCACGTTGCTAACTAACCTCGCTCGCAAGGTCTAAACCTAACGTTAATCTTTTGACTTTAAGCTGTGTCAAGCTAAATTATCGTTTTTACACCGCGTTTCCGGTTAGAGCTAGTGTTCCCACAGAAATTACGGCTGCACAACTACTGCCTTGACACTGATGAATCTCAAAATCAATTGTCTTGTACGTGAATAGTTAATAACAATATCATCCTTTCCCTCTTTCGGTGTTATGGTTTCAATCACTTCCTGATTGAAGCGCATGCGCAGCTTCAAGTAAACAAGTGGTGGCGTCACTAGGGGGCTCTCCATCGCAAAAACCGTGTTGAGCAAAGGTAAGGTTCTGAAACTCGTGTTCTCAGTCTTGGGAATTACTGCACCAGACAGAAGGTCTGTTTCAAAGTTCACACTTTGGATTTGGTGTACTTATGTAAGCATTCGTGTGCTTTCCACCAAGCGTCCATGTGTCTCATTCTTCAAATAGGCAAAAATACAATGAACATAATAAAAATGCATTCAATGCAAATTTTCCCAATGACTACACAAGAATATCCCAAAGTTCAACATGGTAGAAAAACATATTTAGAGGCTTAAAATCTTCCCACATTTTTACATTATTTCTCAGATTTACCATTTGTTCTTTAAATTCAATCAGTTGGACCAGTATATTAATTTGGCTTCTCAGTATATTAAAAAGCATCCTCGGTTTATCAACGTGCTCCCTCAGTTTAATATTTTGATCTCTCAGTTTAATAAATCAGACCTACGGTTAATAAGCCATTTGCTATAGTTTGACTATGCAGGTCCAGAGTAATGGGCATTCATTTGTCTAACTGGAGAGAATGACTTATTATCTTGAGGGAATTATTTGATACATTGAGGTGACACTTAATTTAAATGGAGGTGAAAATGTATTGTATGGAAATTTTTTGTTTTAAACTTCTCATTAGTTTTACCTATCTTGATATCTAAGAGGCTGTGTAAACTGGTGACATTCTAACAGAAAACTTCTTCTTTTATACGGTTTTTGACATTTCGAGACATTCATTCATTATCTGTAAGCGCTTATCCAGTTCAGGGTCGCGATGGGTCCAGAGCCTACCTGGAATCATTGGGCGCAAGGCGGGAATACACCCTGGAGGGGGCGCCAGTCCTTCACAGGGCAACACAGACACACACACACACTCACACCTATGGACACTTTTGAGTCGCCAATCCACCTACCAACGTGAGTTTTTGGACTGTGGGAGGAAACCGGAGCACCCGGAGGAAACCCATGCGGACACGGGGAGAACACACCAACTCCTCACAGACAGTTACCCGGAGCGGGAATCAAACCCACAACCTCCAGGTCCTTGGAGCTGTGTGACTGCGACACTACCTGCTGCGCCAGAATATATGACACCATTTAACCACTTGCCCACGTGCAGTTTTTGATAAATTAACAAGTAGGTCATGTTAGTGTACATTTAAGCAAAACCACAGTCTAAGTGTGGACTTTGGACCAATGCCTCACATTTGCTCAGTGGCAGACCAGAGCCATTATATTAGGCTCCAGACTATACTGGCCTGGGTGAAGAATTAGTCTGTGATATATTCTTATGGCCAGAGACAGATCATGGGTGCATGAGGCCCTGTTGTCATAGGAGATCCCAACCCCAAACATTGACAATAGTTCAAAGCACTGTGGCTCACAGTACAAACAACTCATGCACATATATGTGCATTTTAACTGCCCTGGTGCTGCAGGTAGCATCTAGCTCCAGGGTCATGGGGCTGGGGTTGTGGGTTCAAGTGACTGTGTGGTGTGGTGTCCATGTTGATTTCCATGTGAAACACACGTTGGTATATGGATTGGCTACTCAAAAGTGTAACTATGTGTGAATGATTTTGTGTGTGTGGGTGTCACCCTGTGAAGGACTAGCATCCCCCCAGTGTGTATTCCCGCCATGCTCCCAGTGATTCTGGGTAGGCTCTGGACCCACCGTGACCCTGAACTGGATAAGCTGTTACAGACAATGAATTAATATATTTTAAAAATCATATGCATTAGGCTTTATTTCAGGTATGGTGACATTTATTATTATTTTTTACATATTTAATGTGCATCCAGTACAGTTTAGGAAAGGCTTGTTAAGATAAATCAGATGTGTTTGAGCAGGGAAAAATGTGCAGAGCTTTGGTGCACCAGCATATGACTGGGCCTGTGTTATGGAGAGAGGCCAAAGAAGTGTCTGGAAACTGAAGAGCTATTAAACAAAACAGCGAAAAATAATAATGTACAGTCCCAGATGGACAGTTTAGAAAGTGACTATCCCCCATATAATTAGTGAAACTCAATTCTAATTGGAATCAATTAATTAGGCCTCATTAAAGAAAACAGCATTTGGCACTTCTGCCAGAGGAAACATCAACAATGGCTTCCTTCTCTTTTCCTTTTATCTTAAAACTACCTTTGGCTATGTGCCTTGTTAATGTGTCTTAGCTATTTTGATGTGATTTAAATTGTAGGAGGAACAAGTGCATGGCATATTGTCATCCATCTTGCTCTCTTGGGTTTAAAAGCATTTATTCAAGGGCAGCAAAGCACAGCTCGAGTGCAGCAAAGCACTGGTTTTTTCACACACACCATTTTGTGGCATGCCACTGGCAGCTATGTGCCTTGTAATGGAACCACTCAGGAGCATTGCATTTAATTACACAATCTAATCCTGCACTCACCCAATCACACCAGCAACAGGCCTCACTTTCATAGTGTATCAGCACCTGTCAAGAAACAAGTGACTCATTTTCCCACTCTAGAGCATGTACATGGAAAAAAAAGTCTCCATTTCAAAACACAAGTTGATTTTTGGACCATGATCTGAACAGCAACCTTATCTAAAAGTGTTGATTTAAGCTACATGGACAAGTCGAGATTTTGCCTTCATTTTAGGCATTGTTGTTTGTTACTTGGGAGTTTGCAGACTGAAAAATATTTTATTGACAACTGGGGACCATGTAGAAGGCTATAAATGCTATGCTGTGGTCAGCACATTATATATGTATGTATATAAGGGTTATATAGGGTTTCAATAATTTTTTCACTGTTTTGCATTTACATTTAGCATAGCATCCCAAATATTCTGTATATACACACACCCACACCCCATTTCCAGAAAGGCTGCAATGCTGGGAAAAAATGTAATTAAAAACAAAATGCAATGACCTGCAAATCATTTAAGCACTGTCCATTTTAATTCTGATGCCAGCAAAATGTTTCTAAAAAGTTCGATAGGAAAAACACAAGACTGGCCAAGTTTTAATGCCACTATATATATATATATATATATATATATATATATATATATATATATATAGATTAGCAACAGGCAACAGGTCAGTGACATTATTTTGTTTAAACACACATATGCAGAAAATAAACCCTATGTAATTGGATCCAGGAATGCAGCTGCCTTTCAAGTCGAAGCTCAAGCTCAAGTCAAATCCAGCTCATTCAGACTATTGTGAAATGGAAGTGTGTCCTGTAGTCCAGCAAATCAAAATTTAAACTTCGTGGAAATCATGGATGCTGCCTTGTCCCGTCAAAAGAGGAGAGGGACCCTTCTGGTTTTACAAGGTAGGTATTTCAAATCCAGTGATTTTTCAAATATATCAAATACAAAAAATGCTGCGTCATAGTAGCCAATTATAGGCTTTGGCTCTCCCTTTGTTCCCGCTGCTCTTCCTCTGCTATGTTCACATGCTCATTCATTGATAGGCATCTAGTAATTATCTAAGGAGTCAGTGCAGAATGGCCTGTGGAGGAGGTGAAGGAAAGGTCTAGACTACTGGAAAGGTTCAAAAGCTTTCTGTGCTGGACTGTGTGAATGTCTGTTAGTAAGAGGTTTTACATATTTGAAAACAGCAAAGGTTAAATATAGCTGCGAGTCCTGATATCTAAAATTTTTCTAAAAATGTAATTTGTTTAAAAACCACTCCTGCCCCCACTAGTATACGCACATACACAGTCACAGGGACTGAGTAAATAGCAAGTTCTCAAAAGCAAATGGCCTCTCTGATTAATCTGACAAACTAACTCACTTGAGGGTTTGATAATCCAAATATGAACTGTTAAAATATGACTGGTATTCAAGATAATGAACCCTTGAAAGTGTGGACTTGTGTATGAGATATGAGGGTATTTTTATTTTTATGTTTTTGTATTATATAATGTGTATCAAACATTTTTTATAAATATTTTACAGTGCATAGCTTCTTCCCTCTGAATTACATAAAATGGCATACACTGCTTGCATACAGATTTCCCAATATCCGCCACTGTATTTAACATCAGTGGTGTGGCAACAGCTGAATAAATAAAGATTTAAATGAATAATGGAGTTTGTGCATTATATCACAAAGTACCAAAACTATGCTTAGAAGAGAGATATGAAAATACTCTTAGAAAACTGTTGAGAAGAATGGAACAGCTGTGAACGAATCTCTGTTTTGTTTTTCAGTCTTTGCAATGATTCAGATGTCCAGTCTGTCTATCCTCATGATAGGAAATTCATTCTGTTTTGACTTGTGAGCTGATTGACTAGAATCTTCTGTTTCATTTTTTGATTTGCATCTGTTATTTTTTAGTACAAATACTCTGTTTACCTGAGTTATGCAAAAAACACTGGAGGAATTGAATGTGTTACATCTCATCCCATGCTCTGTAATAACTGAAATGAGAATTTTCTGGGAGAAGCAGATCTATGCAGTCATAAAATGCAACAACAAAACAATCTTGTGAAGCTTACGTTCTACGTGCGCTGAATAATTTATTAAGCAAGACTTGATAAAGGGAAATTGTCTTTCCGCACCATCGGATGAGCAACACCCTCTAGTACATCACTGAAATTGCCCCGCCACTGCTGGTAAAACCAGGACATCATCCTAGGCAAATTTGCAAAGTAACCTGTATGCAGGTCTAGCATTGGGCCATGGCAATGGCATTAACCTGACTGTTTATACTTTTTAATAAAGGAATAGGTTGTTTTTATTTATTTATTTATTTATTTTTAAAACATTTTTTATGATTTATGTTTTTTTTATGTTTTTACCCCTCATGTAGCTAACCAGACAGAAAATGTTTGGAGTCCAAAAAATGCCCCTTCGGTTTCCCATTGGACTTATGAGTCATTGGACATGAGATATAAATGGGCTATATACATTTTCATGCATGTTGAGTCAGTATGCATTAGCTGAGGATGCTCAGATATGTGGTATTCACTCGGATATTTTACACTGTGAGAAGATTTTGTATTTATCTTTTTTATAGAAATATACAGGGGTTGGACAATGAAACTGAAATGACACCTGTCATTTTAGTGTGGGGGGGTTTCATGGCTAAATTGGACCAGCCTGGTGGCCAATCTTCATTAATTGCACATTGCACCAGTAAGACCATGTGCATCTAATGGTTCAAACATTGTATCCTGAAGGCAGTGCCGTGTATCAGAATGACAATGCACCAATACACACAGCAAGACTGGTGAAAGATTGGTTTGATGAACATGAAAGTGAAGTTGAACATCTCCCATGGCCTGCACAGTCACCAGATCTAAATATTATTGAGCCACTTTGGGGTGTTTTGGAGGAGTGAGTCAGGACACGATTTCCTCCACCAGCATCACGTAGAGACCTGGCCACTATCCTGCAAGAAGAAAGTCTTAAAATCCCTCTGACCACTGTGCAGGACTTGTATGTCATTCCCAAGATGAATTGACGCTGTATTGGCCGCAAAAGGAGGCCCTACACCATACTAATAAATTATTGTGGTCTAAAACCAGGTGTTTCAGTTTCATTGTCCAAACTCCGTATATGAAAAGGTGTTGCTTTGGCGGTAGGGTTTATTTTGTGCAGTTTGCTTTCTCTGTCATGCTATTGTATCATATTGTAGCTTTAGAGCAGGTAGAATGATGATAAATAGAAACACACTCTGAGATGTAATGTGTTTGGAAACATATAAAATAAGGGACATTTAGTTGAACAATTGGCTGAACTATTGCTTTAACTAAAGAAAGGAGGAAGAACTTGTAGGAAGGGGGAAGCACAACAACATACTGTGCTATAGCCCTCTAGAACCTGTGTGTAGTTACAGGTACTAGCTTTGCAGTTTTCAAATCAGACAGCCATCAAATATTCAAGGACAGAATGTCATTGTTTTCTCTAGTGCTGCTTTGGAATATGTAGTTAGAATTTTAAAAAGCATACACAGGAATTGTGAATCTCCCATATCAGAACTGTAGAAGAATTGCTCCTATTTATAATGAGTTTTTTCTTAGAGTGGCACTTTGAGGTAGCTGAAGGGTCTCTGGGACTTGTTTCCACTCATATCACTCATACTAGGAATATACTGCATTCTCTTCACATTCCAGGCCACGAGCAGTTCAGATCAGGCACACTTTTTATCTACTGCTCAGTTTCCAAGGTGCTGTTGGTGTCCACTGTGTAACAAAACTGATACAGATATTTCGACCCATTGCCCTTTTCTGGTTCCCGTTTTACAAGGAGACATTTAGACAAATGTCAGAATCCTAGCCTGTGCATAAGATAAGATTGTATTTCTTTTTCCTTTTTCAGATATTCTATAATTGATGGGTTTGTTTTGATTTGATTTCTTGTACGTCTGATGTCTAGCAGCTTCCCCTAAGATAACTGTGCTGTCACTCTGTGGGAAGCGAGTTGCTGGGTTGGGGTGGACTATAGACAAATGGAAGGCATTTCTGTTTACTGTGCCATTATGCTAAAGACAAAAGCAAGAGGAAAAGGAGGATAGACAGACAGACTGACATATAAGTGTCCCCTCAGGGTAATTGACCTAAGCGGTGGTGTTGTAATTAGAGTGTGTTTTGGGCAGAGATGTGGCAGGTTTAGTAATTAAGCCTGACTTCATTAGTGCTGCTGAGAGGGCTTGGTGCAGTAGTTGAAAAAAGCTCCTCAGGCGCTACCATTATACCACTCAACACTGCTGCAAATTTACACACACAGTACCCAAAAGGAAATCTTTCCCCTTGTTTTAAACTCTCTAAAAATATTATTAGTCAGCTTTAGATCACTGGACTAAAGTTGAATACTTGAATGGTGGTGTGTGATCCCAGGACAGCAACAGTGCTGTTATGTGTGTATCACAGATTCTAGTCACAGCAACAATGCTGGGGTTTATACGCATACTGTCATATGCAAATGTTTGGGCGTGCCAGGTTAGAGAACACACTTATTCTTTATTCTGATCATCTTTGGCCCGATTAACTGTTATTTTTATGCTTACATTGCCAATTCAGAACTTAATTCAGAATTATAAATCTTTGCATTAAAATATCACTTGGTGAATAAACACAATTAAGAAATGATGCTGAATGAAAAGAGAGCTATCATGTTTTATTTTTTTTATACTAGATCGCATGATACAGTGAGAATACCATGTTCTGAATTGGCGAGGCAAAAAACCAGGGGCAAAGTATACATTTGTGCTTGACCCGCGCATTGTCGTTGTGAAAGTGAATACTGAGTGGGATGACCATAGGAGCGTGCTTCTCCTGGTGTGGTGTAGCGAGACCTGTACACAGTGTAGAACGTATGTAAACCATGTACTTGAGTAAAAGTACAGCTACTCAAGGTAAAATATTACTCTAGTAAAAGTAGGAGACCTCGTTGTAGATGTTCACTGGAGTAAACGTAAGGAAGTATTTCCCTTCAAATGTACTTAAGCATCGAAAGTAAAAGCATCATGATGTATTATGGCTCTAATGTCTTATTTCATTTTGTAACAAGACTCATGCTTAACACATTGTAAGTGAGTAAACTCTAATGTCACTCTTAGCTCCCCAGTCTTTTAATAGAATGTAATTCATTAGTCTGACACAAATGAACACAACAGAAATGGCCAAAGATTAAATGCAATTGATGATGTTATGTCAACTATGTGCCCAAGGTGCTACCCCTCCAAACCAACAGAGGTCACTATCTGCTGAGTATTAAGCCCAGTTTATGCTTTTGTGTTGAACTTATGTGTTGAACATGTGGCCTGATGCAAATTGGTCATGTCTACGCAGACCACAATGACTGTGAATGGTCTGCAGTTGGACTAACATGGTTCAAGTTGCTCAAGTCAAAGTCCAGAAATATTAACTCCTCTACACTACACTCCCTAAATAGCGTATTTTAAAGATTTGTAAAACTAATACCATTACACCACTACATTGTGTACTACATAGGACTGAAGAAGATGATTGAAATTTTAATTACAGAACAGTGCAGACGCCATTGCACAAGTATAAACTTTCACAATGGCATAGGACACTTGTGCATGCTACGGCATAGACTCAGTTGAGTCAATGCAAAAGCATAAATTGGCCTTTAATGGGTTCTCTGCACCAGAACATTTTTTTTACTCCTGGTGCTCCCTCTAGTGCAATTAACTTTTACAGCACTGTACTGAAATTGAGAGGGTGGGGGAGGGAAAGGGTGGTTTCCAACCCTTCTCCAAAAGTTACATAGTGCAGTTTCTGCTGAGCCGAGAGTATCAACGAGGCTCTGTTCTCCGTATTACAGGTCAGTGAAGCATCACAATGATTCTGAAGCTGTACTTTTAAGGTACAAATATTACATAGTGTTCCTTTAATCTCTCTGTTTTGTTTGCACAGTTTCTGAGACACCTGTTTCTTAAACAGGCTACGGTTTTGCTTTTCTGACGTTTTGCCTGATACACATTTTTGTCTTTTGGACTTGCTTATCTTTCTGTATTGATTTTTGGGTTTTGGAATATTTTTTCTGGTTCTGACCTCACTTCATTATGTTTAATAAATCTCCAACTGTCAGTGAGTAATTTGTGACAGCTACAGATTCATGTATAGGAATGAATAGTACAGATGACTCAAATACTAAACGGTATCTATAATTTTGTTAATTCATAACGGTTCTAAAAACTGAAAGTGATTACTCACAGCACCAAATTGGCACAACGGTTGATAAAAAGAAAATCTGCTCTTGGTATCATTGGTTTAGGCGGAGAAATATTTTCACTTGTTTTAGCGCAGCGAATATGTTCGTTCGTTTCCTAGCAACGGTGCCGCGGAATGCTATGCGGAGAAGGGAGATTTGTTCTAACAGGTTACAGTTTCATTCACGCAAACCAAAAGGAACGGCAGATTTTCATAATGTGGCGGAGTAAAAAGTAAGCTATTTGATTTTGAAATGTAGTGGAGTTAAAGTAAAAAGTAAAGTACAGATGCACGAAAAACTACTACAGTAACAAAATACATTTACTTGGTTACCACCACTGGTCTTGTCCACCGTGAAACAGGCTTAAGACCAACGATTTATGGCGAATTTAACTACGACGGGTTTTTTAGGGACACGGCATTGAAAAAAGGATTATGAGAATAAAGTGAGAATTCTGAGAAATATCTCGTAATAATTCTGAGAATAATCTCGGAATGATTCGCTGCGTATTATGGGGCAGACACAGTGTAATTGGAATGCAGTGTGTTGCTGAAATCATACTAGATTTCAGGAATAAAAACCCAGTTCTCTTCCACCTCAGGGCCAGATTGTGATTAAGATTTAAACTCAGAATCGGCGCAAGAACCCGTTTATTCAGAAAAGGGCATGTAGTTTCATACAATTAATAGGATACAATTAATTATCACGAAAATGATGGATCCAGAGCGAGGGGAACTCCAGCGTGCCCACGAGGATCCATCGCGTTACCGCTCATGGACTCGTACAATAAACTAAAACCGCATTCATCGCAGTCAGGGGCTGCACTGACGGGTTTAGTGGCCATGTTGAGTGGATGCGTTTAATAAATAATTCTGTTCATTTCACTGACTGCTTCTTTCACAACTCTGTGGCGCACAGACTGTGAGTCTGTCTGTCTGTCTACATATTATAACAAATAATAAGCCAGAACTGTTTCTCTAAATATTCTCATTATATTCTCGAATTTTTATTACTCAATTATTCCGGGATTATTCTCAGAATTCTGACTTTATTCTCTGAATATTTTTTTAATCAATACCGTGGCCCTAAAACTCCGTCATAAACATCAGCTGGCCCTGCAGTCTCGAAAATCAATGACGTGTTTAAAGAGCACAGAATGCCTTCATGATCGCTGAGTGAACCGTACCCAGACTCGCTTTTAAACGCTGGGTCCCCGTTGGCGGAGAATGCGGCGGAAAATTCCGATCTCTGACGAAATCCTCTCTTCTGGGCGCTCGGTGCTCTGCAGCTCTTCCTCTTTGTCCCGGATGTTTAAGAATGAATTTTACAGAGGGAATTTTCAAACTGAATTTAACAGACGGAAATCCATAGGTGAAAGTAAGATTCTGAGATCATTTCCACTGAATAATAAAGGTCCATTTTAAAACGCAATATTTTGGGATTTGTTATTGAATAGTTTTAATTGTATTTTTCCACATTGATTACATTTTTGGTGAGGGTAGAGAGTTCAAATGAACTTTTCACTGGAGAAATTTCCACATGTAAAAAATTGTAAGCCATTTGTAATTCAGTAAATATTCTTTCAATTATTTTAGACAACATGTATTTTAATTCAAGAACATTTGCCATTTAAATACTTTCATTAACATGATTTTCTGAAAAGCATCTGAAAATATGGTTGGTCAGACAACACTACAGTTTATACAATTAATACAGATGTTCCTCACTGCCAAACGTTTTCAGAATCACAAAAAATTGTCATCAACTAGACTGCAAAACAGCATTTCCCTTTCCTACTCTATGCGACAGTCTGCTTCACATTTCAATTAATCCTTCCACCTTGACACCCTGTTCTTGCTGTTGGCAACCTAAATTGATTTTCCAGCTTGTGTGTTAAAGTATGTTAATGTCTGTTCATATGTGTGTGTGTTGGGTGTGTGTGTGTTTGAGTGTGATGTCTTTTGCAAGTCTGTGGGACTTTGAGTACATTTTAGAGTGTTAGCATCTTGGTGTGGTGTGTGTTGCTGTGTGGGTGGGTTTTTGAGTTGTGCCTTTGAAACCCGGTTTTGCTCTCGGAGTAAGTGTGTAACAGAGTGGAGAGAACCCGTGTTCCTCTGTTAACTGAGCAGGTCAGGGCCGCTCATCAGCACCTCTCACTTGAGAACAAGAGGCAGTGGGCACGCTGCCAACTGCTTTAGAACCCACCAAGCCCCAGATACTTCAGAATATTAAAATATCAATTACTGAACTGAAGTCTGCAAATACCAGCTATAAAAAGGTCTCCTTATTAACCATCAACTGCCAAGCTCCTGGAATTGGGCATTAATAAATTACCTTTATGACCGCTATGAGAAACATCTTTAGACAGCTTCATTTAAGAACTGCACTATATTGTTTTTGAAGGAAAAAATAATTCGATCTGCCACAAAGCTTGAACAAAAATAACTACATTTTCAAGAATGTAGCATTAGTGTGTTTTAAAGGCCAAATTCACAATTGTAATAAAAAAAGATGTTTCGTCCACATCTGCTGTTTCCTGTTTGCATGCTGGAAATCAGTCTAATGTGTTTACAAAGCCCCAGTGTCATTCATTCATTCATTGTATGTTACCACTCCGTGTTCAGTTTTTACAGATTAAAAAATAAGATATTTGTAAAACAAACAAATGCATAATAATGTCATCATTCATTATCTGTAACCGCTTATCCAATTCAGGGTTGCGGTGAGTCCGGAGCCTACCCGGAATCATTGGGCACAAGGTGGGAACACGCCCTGGAGGGGGCGCCAGTCCTTCAAAGGTACACGCACACACACACACACACACACACACCTACGGACACTTTTGAGTCACCAATCCATCTACCAACTTTTTTTTTTTTTGACTGGGAAGAAACCCACGCGGACACAGGGAGAACACACTCCTCACAGAAACTCACCCGGAGTGGGACGTGAACACACAACTTCCAGGTACCTGGAGCTGTGTGACTGACACTACCTACTGTGCCGCCCATTCTCCAGTGACAGTATACATGTAAAAAAAAAAAAAAAAAGACATGCTAGGCTTCCTCTCTCTCTATTCACGCCAGAAACATTACAAAGAGGCCCTCTAAATATTGAAAATTATGGAGGTCAGTAGGTACACACTATTAATTTGGGAGATGGCTAAATGCATGAAAGTAAAGTGCTACAAGACTGAGCAACTCAAGTAACAAATGAGTCTTTGGTAATTAAAAGAGTGAATAAAAACTTACAGACATGTTAAATTTAGCCAGGTGAGCATGCTAATGGTACCTGAGTTCTTCTGCTATGACAAAACATGGTGCAACTGCAAGTAGCCAAAAATAATTTATAAAAACTGCTAGGATGTCAATACACACTGGCCACTTTACTCAAAACACTTTAAAGAGTTTAAGACTAGGCTATCACTTGCCTCACAGACACAGTACTGTAGCAGTCCTCATATTCTTCATCAGTGTTTAAATTCTAATCACTTTACTGCTTGAATGTTGGACTATTCTCGATTTAGCAATGACATTGACATATCACAGTATGCCCAATTTTGTCATGTCTGCATTATATGTTTATTTATATGCTCCCCTTTGAGCCACAGTATTGTTAAATTTGAATAGTTGCACGCAAAGTGATGTCATCAGCCATAATTAGCTAAGCCCCATGCCACTGTTAGACAGCCTGTTGTGTTGTAGTTAATCGTTTCCGTTACCATGGGCTATAAGGTGGCAGGGTGAAATGCCACTTGATGAAGAATTGATTCGTTGAGGCACAACTCAATTAAATGCTGACAGACACTCCAGGAATATATTATTAGGGGACTTAATGTGCCGCAAGTCACGTCTGATGAAGAATGGTGGAGATTTTCTTTTAATTATTAAGTGTGGTGTATACGTGTCATTTATTCGAAGTAGGTCAGTTGCAGTGTTGTAAGAGATTTGCGATATTCTACTCTCCTTTATCTGTATTTGTAATTTTGTATGTATTGAAACAGCAATATAATTTTCTTGACAACATTTCAGACAATTTTTTACATATAAATGTGTATTGTGCATGCATTTGTGTTACATATTCAAATACTTTTTATTGGTCAGTTAGACAACTTCATATCAGCAGTTGGAAGAACCATCAAGCAGAGTCAAGCTCCTGAGCATTTTACATGTCAGCGTCATTGCTAGATTAGAGTGGTCCATCCCCCAACAAGGACACAATGTCAGTGACACACAGCACTAAATGGTTTCTCTTGTGGATAACTTTATTAAATGTGAGTGATTGAGTGAACAAGTGAGTCTTTGAGTGAGTGTCTATGTATGAGTGAAGGTGTTACAAACCACTCCATGTAATGCTTAGATACATTTAAGATATCCAGCCGAGAGTGATTTCTTGATCAAACAATCATTGATGAAGGTCTAAATGGATGGCAAGATGGTGTTCCTCAAATTTGTACACATATTTATTGCTCTCCCTTCTCCCAATACACCTGATTCAACAAATCATTTGATCGACCTGAAGTCCTTTCAGAGCTGCTGTGCGAGGGCAGGGCAGGGTGCCCCTAGGACCACGAAAAACGGTATGGAACCATAAAATGTTTCCAAATGTTTTTTCTATGGAAATAATTTAATCTAAAATGAGCAGACACTTTGATTCTCACCAGTTTGGGATGGATTTACAAAGTAAAAGGTTAGCTTTCAGGAATTTAATCAAAATCTTTTGACATTTAACAAAAGCAAACAAACAAACAAACAAACTGCCTCTAAATGCTATTTGGAACCAGCAATTAATGCAGTCAACATTGTTTGATATACAACATAGCGTTTTTGTTGTCCAGATAAATTTTTTTTCAGCTTTGTGAAATTATGGCAAATATTGTTAGGACGATGCAGCACAAAGCTGATAAGAGACATTAGTTTTGATAAATGTAATTTTTTTAAGATGCTATTTTTTAAGATCACTATATATTGTGATATATATCACAATATATAGTGATCTTAAAATATAGCATCTTAAAAAATTACATTTATTACAATTACATAAAATATATATATATATATATATATATATATATATATATATATATATCAGAGGGCCTTGCGCCCAATGGAAGGCTCTGGACCCACCGCGACCCTGAATTGGATAAGCGGTTACAGATAATGAATGAATGAATAAATATATCAGAGGTGATTGGTCTAAGACTGCAAGGGAAGCTCAGCTTCCCCTAAAATGTCAAAAAATAAGTGATCAAATATATACTGTTGTGTGTACATGTCATTGAATAAATATGCACTACAACGCGCTCAACTTTTGTTCAGAATCAGCTTCTATTCACAGGTAAAAACGGGGCTTTCATCTCAATCATTCCCACAGTGTTTTAAACAGTGAGGACGCTGAGCATCCACAAAGTTCAATAGCGAAGCAGCGAAGTGCAGCGAAGTAGCGAAGTGCAGCGAAACGAGACGAGTCATTGAATAAATGCTGGGCTTTGTCCCGCCCATCGGACGCTCAGCGTCTCTGGGGGTCTATGGGGCAGTGGGCTGGCCTCAGCTGGCCCGGACGCTCAGCTTCTGCATGATGATTGGATGATCTGTCTGAGGCTGAATCCGTTTTTGATTGACAGCAAAATGAGCGAATCAGCGATCCTTTGGTGTAAAGATCCATGGGAGCATTATATTTTCATTCTGTTTTTAGTTCAACCGGAGATTTTCTTAAACCTCTTAGCGGCATTTCCTTTATTAAAAACGACTAGTGACAAATCGAGCTTCTATTTCTGGTGTGGTTTTTTGTAGCTGCTTGTGTTTGGAGACTGACTTCTATCACTCTTTCTGACTTATATTGCAGTTTCTGGCGGGTGCTGCTGAGCCCCTCCACCGTCACAAAGCACTCACAGGTGGACACACTTCACATGGGCCAAGGCCGATTAAGCAGCCTAGCTCTGCTGGCCATTGAGAGGACACTAGTCAAGTCCCTGGAAAAGACGCCTTATTGGTACGACAGGGTCACAGATCATTTTCTTGAAAAGGAACGGAGGGTAGAATTTACGTATAAATAAACCGACACATTTTATGATGTAGGCCGAAATTGAGCTTCTCCTCCTTGAAAGACCAGCATCCGCCACTGATATATATATATATATATATATATATATATATATATATACACAAAACTGTGACCACTGTGATTGCTGACATTTAGAATACAGAGACTTAACTAAACTGGAAAGCTATGTTTGGATGCTTGCATTTGTCTGTGAATCCTGTCAGTTCACTCTGTACCAAGCATTTTTGTGGCATGCGTCTGAGAGCAATTGAAGGAAGGCAGTGTATGTGTAATGATCGCATGCATTTGGATTAATATCCTACTGGTAATCTCCTGTGGGACACTTTATTCCTGGAGAGTGTGCAGTCAAAATGCATAGGAAATGGATTAACTGAGCATGTACAGAGTGCTCATCAAGGGTATTGCAGACATTCAAATTCATTTTCTGATTAAATGTACTTACTTGTGCCATGCCGTGTAGGTCTGTTGGATAGTATTCTTGAGCTTTTCCAAAAGATTTCCTTTGAATCTTGTGAGATATTAATGAAAAGTCTCCTTACACCACTACATTTAGTGTATCTTTAACATAAGGGTTAAACAGGGATTATACTGTATTATATATAGACTATATAGCAATTACGCCCATGAAATAAGGGCTTAAAATAAGCAACCAAATTTAAGAGGAACTGAGGATATAAACTGTATTTTGCTCTCAGCTGGTGAGATGTACTGATAACAGGCAATATTGCAATCCTACTGTTTTAATAAATTAATTCAAGAATGCAGTTTATGTAAGAGAAGATCTATTTTAAAATACACAAAACGTATTAGTCCCAAACAAGGAAAAACTTGTAGATATTTTAAAATATCAGACATATCTTACTCACTCACTCATTCACGTTTACAAGTGTCATTCATTGCTTCATATTTAGTGAATTATGGTTCTTTGTTTATATTCCATTTCTGAGCCTTGGTGTCAAGGCACCGTAGCACATAATACATATAACAAATATATATTTATTTGAATCATAGTCACAAACATTGTAAGAAGCTGTCTATCGCATTTGAACATTAGGGTTTACAGTGTATGTAACTGTATGTAATGTTATTGTCATATATGACTACCCAATATAAATGCATGTGTATAAATTCTTAAGAAAAGTATATTCTATATTTAAGGATTTACTACATTAAATAAGCAATTGTAAGTGTGGTCACAAGCCTTTTTGTGGTGTAATTTGTCTCAAATACTTTATGTAGGCTACATTATTATGTTAAATAACAGAATTATATCCTATTGTACATGGGTTTAAAATTAATTTTTGCAACATCATTATTATCATTTTTACTATCATCATCAACATTGTCATCATATTACAGAGTCAAAGTGAACTTTATTGTCATTCAGATTATACAACAGCTGAATCAAGCTGTGATGCACATAAGGCCAAAACATATTGCCAAAACACAGACATAAACACATTTTAAGTACAAATAAGACATAAGTATAAATATTCATTCATTATCTGTAACCGCTTATCATAATTCAGGGTCGCGGTGGGTCCAGAGCCTACCTGGAATCATTGGGCGCAAGGCGGGAATACACCCTGGAGGGGGCGCCAGTCCTTCATAGGGCAACACAGACACACATTCACTCACACACTCAGACCTACGGACACTTTTTTTGAGTCGCCAATCCACCTACCAACGTGTGTTTTTGGACTGTGGGAGGAAACCGGAGCACCCGGAGGAAACCCACGCGGACATGGGGAGAACACACCAACTCCTCACAGACAGTCACCCGGAGTGGGAATTGAACCCACAACCTCCAGGTCCCTGGAGCTGTGTGACACTACCTGCTGCGCCACCGTGCTGCCCCAGTATAAATATAAAGGTAAAAAATAGAATCAAATATGCACTTTGCACAAACTACAAAAAAAAAGCACCACCTGCTATGGTAGCGTTTGCCAGAGGGAAGAAGTCTGAACAGTCCATGAGCTGGATGGGTGGGATCACTGTATATCTTGGTGGCTCTGCTGTAGCACCATGACAGGTACAGGTCTTGTATGGATGGAAGTGAGTATCTGATGATTTTCTCTGCTATCCTGACCACTCTTTGAAGTGATTTCTGATCTGAGGCTGTGCTGCCGCCATACCACACTGAGAGGCTGCTGGTCAGGATACTCTCTATTGTTCCTCTGTAGAACATTTTGAAGATATGAGGGACGAAGTTTGCTCTTCTCTTCCTTCACAGGAAGTGAAGTTGCTGCTGTTGCTGTCCTGTGAAAAGGGAGGTGGGGTGTGTGGTCCACGTCAGGTCATCCGTATTGTATACCCACAGAAACTTGGTGCCTTTCACGGACTCCACAGTGTTGCCATGGACTGTAAAACTCCTCTAGGTCATTATACAGTAGGAAACCATTGCAGTAAAATCAATGAGATGTGAGTTTTTTATTGCTATTTCTCTGCAGTAATAACAAGTTGTTCTTCAGCAGAATTCTTCTCTTAAGTTATTCATCTATTTCTTTGATGTCCACTTGTTCACAGGACTGGCCATTTGTTACTGAGTGACAGATTTGACATGTTTCGCGTCTGTGATACACAACTTTGCTGCAGCATCTCTGTCCACCCCCCACTAATCAGTTACAGTTCTCATCTCACACTCAGTGTTGAAGATCAAAAATAGAGTGTAGAGTTCATTAAGTTCCACAACATTTGCATGAGGGTGTAGACATGGCATTCTTTTCTATTAATTTTCTGACAGGAAAGTGTCTCCCAGAATCAATTTTAGCTTTTGCAGAGGCTGGGGAGAAGTCACGAAGGTGAGGAGACATCATGGCCTCACGTAATTACTCATTGGACATGTGTCTCACAGCAGGGCTTCTCAGAGGTAAGAGAGAGAGACAGACACACACACACACACACACTGATTTTGCCTCTTTCTATCTCACATAGCCCCTTTGGCCTTCACTTGCTATTAAGTGTTAGGAGGAGGAACAGCAGTTTCTCAAGACGTAATTGCTCTTCCTAAGGTTTTTCACAAAGATAAACTTATGAATCTCTTCAAGCCTAGGTAAATTGAACCGCATTGTAGTGCAAAGGTCTCACAAGAAGAAGTGCTGAATCAGAGACCTATGAAAGGCCAGTTTTTCAACACACTGCTTCATAGCAAGTAAATCTCCTCTAAAGAACACTTTGAACTGTCTCAAAACTGGAGGTTGTTATATACGGTGGAGCCAGCAAATGGTAACAACAGTTTGGATTGCTTATTTTAGCTAGAATCAGAATCTTTTATTATGATTCCTCACACATAAACACACTTGTGTTTGTTTTAATCCGTACTTGTAGTCATGCTTATGTCCTCTATGCATTAAATGAGTGTAAACATGATTACAGTTAATGTTTAGGTTCCTGTCCATATGTCATATGCATAAATCTGCCTGGTCAGCCTTTAGCCCTGATTGTTCATGCTAATGTTATAAGTAGTGTTATAAGGCACAATAGCAGGCAGCAAATTAAACCGTGCTCATTTCCATTCATAAGTCTTAAAAGCACAGTGACCAAAGCTGCCTTTAATGCTGGACTGCCTAGCCGGTCTGCCTATAAGAGGCTTTTGCCATTTAAGCCTGAGTGACTTAACTTGTTGAAATGCTCATGCACAAGGAGTGAATTTGGCTGGGGAGAGTGTTCCTGGTGTGTGTGCTGAGTGAGACTCCAGAGCAGAGAATTTCTAATGGCAGGTTGTGAGGAAGCACTTTTTTGGGGGGAAGAAGTTCAAGCTTAGTTTACCATGTTTTATTTACAGTGGTAAATTACACTGAAACTCATGCCTGCAGATATACAGTTTTATTCCAATGTCACTTTACAAGAACGTTTTTACAAAATCTCTTTTACTGTGTATATTGACTGTAGTAATTCAGATTTTAAAACAGTAGGATCAATGGAAAGTGTGTTTTATTATTTAAAAAACAGTTAGGATTAAATGTTGGGAAACAGGTACCACTTTGAAGCTGGTGATTAGAATACAGACCACTGAAGTACAATTTATGAACTAATCATTCTTTTGACCTGATTCTTTTCAATGTGGCGATCCAATTGATTAAAAATGGTTGCACTGCATTTTTCTGCTGCAATTTGTTTTACATCCGTTCTGTGTAAATAACTCTGATAAAATAGTAATGACTAAGTTTGACATCATAAAACAAAACAACATATTATTACATCTTCCAATTATTGTTTATTTTACCATGTTAAATTAATCTATGGTCTGTATTTTCAGGCTCTGACAAAATGTGGCAGCGTCACATGAAATGTTGTATGAACCATCATAGATATCACATTTTATGCCATATTTGGGAACCCATGTGTCTAAATTACCTTAATTAATTATATTTACATGAATTATATTTGTAAAATCTTGGCCTGTATATACTTGTTTATTCTAAGAGGAATTATATGGCTATTTATTTTATAAACCCCACAGAGATAATATTGAAGAATTCCAGGGGCAATATATATGTAGAAAATGAAGGAACTTAGCATTTTAGTTTACCCAAAATCCAGTAAGTCATAATAATAATAATAATAATAATAATAATAATAATAATAATAATAAGAAGAATAGTATAATTTTGTAACCCTGTTATATTCTGCCAAACTGCAACAACCAAATAGATATGCCCCATCATGGAAACAAGCACACAAACAACAAATAAAGAAACATATGGAGATTATGATTACTTATAATTGCTTATTCAGGTAATTTCATATTGGAGCAATTCATCACTGTCTTGCTATCCATTACAACTGTGCTGGACAACTATAATGTTACCTTTGACGGATGTGCGGAGGGAGAGTGAGAGGGCATCGATTACACAGCTGCCCTGACTGCAATCATTTCCCAAAGACGCATGCCCTTCTTCCCTCATCTCTACAGCTATTTTTGAGCCGTGATTTAGGAGATAAATACAGTCTAAGAGTTGTCATGGTGATTTAGTCTCCGGGAGGGAGGCTAAAACCGTACGTCTCTGAGGTGGAGGAGGCAGCAGGTAGAAACGGGAGTGGGGGGTGGGGAGTGGGGGGTGGGGGGTGGGGTATGATGTGTCATCATGGGCATTTATAGTATCAGAGGTTCAACTGGGTTTTTTCTTCCTAGGCCTAAAATTAAGACATGATGCAAATCGCCTTGCTGGAGCTAATACGCAATACAGTGACGTAAAAGACATTGATTCCTATCCACCCTTTGTCATGCACATATTACATATAAGTTATATTCATTTTCTAAACCTGCTGACCTGTTCACACAGAATAAGTTTTTTTCTCATGATGCGAAACAAGGTATGCTGCATTTAAAGTAATATTTCTTTCACACTGAGCCCAGTATGCTTTTTAAAACACATTGGGAATTAAAAAGAAGACGCAAAATGAACAAGAAAAGAAGGGGTACCAAAAATAGATATTTTATTTGTCTTTTAGGCGCTGCTAAACTAATATGTGCACACAGTGGCAGACAAAGCAGGCAATAACTCAGAAGGATAACCCTTATTGTACAAGTCAAAACAGCTACAGTATTTGTAGAAATCCCTTCTAATTAGTGAATTCAAGTGCAGTCATACCTGATACAACGGTTCAGAGGCATGTTCTGGATTGTATGGTATTGTATGCAGCTCCAGACAATACCTTTGTTAGTGGTGTTAGTTTGGTGTTAGTGATCCAGAACTAATCATCTGACACAGTCACTAACAGCAGAACCTAACATACTGTAAGTATCATTTATGGGGCCTTTCCAGAAGAGTAGAGGCAGTTACTGTAGATATAGTGGAAAACTACTCATTAAAACATGTTAATTGAGAAGAAATATTGAAAGAGCAGGTGTCCACAAACTTGCCTGTACAGAGTTTGTAATAAAAATGTGAAAACTATTTCCACAACCAGAACAATTTTGTATTTAATGTGTCCATTCAATACAGAAAATTATACTAGCTCTGATTAAATATTCTATTCAACTATGAAAGTCTGTCAGTTTCATACTAAATACGAAAGATGACATTATTATGCGGGGCGGCACGGTGGTGCAGCAGGTAGTGTCACACAGCTCCAGGGACCTGGAGGTTGTGGGTTCGATTCCTGCTCCGGGTGACTGTCTGTGAGGAGTTGGTGTGTTCTCCCCGTGTCCGCGTGGGTTTCCTCCGGGTGCTCCGGTTTCCTCCTACAGTCCAAAAACACACGTTGGTAGGTGGATTGGCGACTCAAAAAGTATCTGTAGGTGTGTGTGTCTGTGTTGCCCTGTGAAGGATTGGCGCCCCCTCTGGGGTGTATTCCTGCCTTGCGCCCAATGATTTCAGGTAGGTTCTGGACCCCCGCGACCCTGAATTGGATAAGCGGTTACAGATAATGAATGATGACATTATTATGCATTTGTTTGTTTTACAAATATCTTATTTTTTAATCTGTAAAAACTGAACACGGTGTGAATATGCCATAACACTAAATGTAAACCTAGACTTAACTACAGCAACAGAAATGTAATGATTTTGTTTTCAAAAATTGCACGTATATGTCTGTTGGTGTTTTTGTGTGTGTGAAAGGAAATGGAAAAGAGAAAATCTGCAAACAGAGCCTTTGCATTGGAAAATCAGTGTCATCCGTATTATATTTAGCTCATGTACTATTAGTACAAATGATGTGTCCCTCCAAACCAGGGACATTTCCCACAATTTCCCAGAATGTATCCCACATATAGAAGAACTGTACATGATTTCAACAATTACAGACTGTGCATACTCTGTGGGCCTTTTGATTCATACATAAAAAATCACCTACCAATTCTGCCCTATCTCACTCTGATGCTGTCAAGGGCAGTCAATAAAAAACAAGGAGACGCCCAAAACAAACAAAGTTCTATGTCAATCTGCTCCTAGACATGACCTGCCAATCACAGTGCAGCTCAGAGGCTGATTCATGTCCAGAGGGGAAAACTGTGACACACAAAAATTATGAAGGTGGAAGGGGTGGGGGGGCAATAAAAGAATATTAAAGTCTGAGGTGAAAAAGCAGATGTCGTGAGTGATGGATAGAGAGAAGGAGTGGGAGGAGAGAATCGCTTATTTACTAACTGTACATGCATCAGTGCTATTTGGTCAGGAGGAAGCACACATACACAATCAGTGAAAGTCACAGCAAAACTTCTCACAGACTTTGCCAACACATTTCATAAATGTGAGTGGCCATCTGGCTCTGCATGCAGTGAATGCATTAGGGACTTCACTGTGCAATTCCTACCAGCCTCGGGGGGCTATCCAGTCTTTGAGCCAGAAATTCCCAAGCGTAGTAGTCAAGTGAGCAGTGTTGTTTACATCTGTATGTCCAACATTGAGAGTGTCGTCAGCAATGTCCTAAATGATGTACTGTCTGCTAGAGCACAACATAATACCAGATGATACAAGGCAATAAAATTGAATTTTACTGTAACTTCAACATAAATACTTTCCAAAGAATGACTGCACTGACGTTCTGAGCTAAATATCATCTCTTGTACATCTCATGTATAATTATTTTTAAAAAAACACATACATTTGTAAATTTGATTTTGGACATTATGTGAAGCAGTATACAATGGAAAGGGTAAATTCATGTTGAAATAGTACAATCATTTTATTCCCTCCAGAGAAAAATAAAGTTTTTTTTTACCTTGTTAACAGGACCATGTGGTGGTTTTATATGCTAGAAGTCATATGATGGAAATAATAGCCAAAGCCATGGTTGGGAATTTCAGTGTTGGTATTGCCTTGTTCCATGGACAATCTCAAGAATTCTTACATAATAAACCCAGGGAACCAGTTCTTTCTGTTTGAGGGGCAGGGCTTTTGAGTTGCAGATGAGCAACAGAAGGTTAAGTGGCGTAATGAAGGCAAAGATGTAGAGTAACATGTAAGATAGGTATTATGGAATATTTTTATTTCAAATAACAGGTAGATATGTCATTTTGATTAATAGAGAGTTTAATTGGTGACTTTAAAAAGCATCAAATAGGAACACATGTCATGTAACTCTGATCTCTTGGGCTTTAGTGAAAAAAGCCCCCAATTAATAAAAGACAATGCAACGGGTTGTTTGTTTTCTATTTGTAAGAATCTGATTAAACAAATTAATTAGCTTAACAGTAAGTTAAATTTACACATGATACATAAGAAAAAAAAGTGTCATGTGATTACAACTTTTTCAAATATATCAACACAATTCTTCAAAATTCATACACACACCAGTGCCAGTTTTGTTGTTAAATTTTATTCACATACAACCACTTGACACATTTGAATTAGCACATGACCAGAGTGGACATATATAAATATATTTTCAAAGCAGATATTAATATGTTTAAGAGGAAAATGTCTGGGTCGAGAATTCCTGGGTGGAGAATCTCTGGGGGTAGCACTGATAAAACTGTAAGGTTTTAGTTCATCCTGAAGTTTATCATTAGATTGCTGCTGTTTTCCATCACTCATGTGGCCAATGTAGATGCTGGTAGCTCACAGGTTTCCCCATGGCAACTTCCGCTCCTGCAGTGCTGTTTTGTAGTAATTTTCCCATCTCATTTTCTTCTAAAATAAAGTTTACCATTAGTAGATTCAGCCCATACAGTCACAAGCGTGTGCTCAGGTGCGGATGTGGCATAATTGGTTCTGGATCACAAACTCCACTTAAATTCATCCCAAAGTTATTGGATAGAGTGCCATCACTCCAGAGAATTCAATAACACTGCTCTGCAGATCAGTGCTGGGATGGATTTATCTCCCTCTAGCCAACACTTTGCATTGAGTATGATGACCTTAGACATCTGTTTGCATCGGCTATTTACAGATATTTTTATTCTACTGTGTTTTATTCTAATGTTTTTGAGACAGTCCACACACTGTGTGTACACAACTGAAAGCCTTTGTCAACAGTGGGAGCCCCTTCAAGTAGCGGAAGTCAATAATTAGGGCTTCTGGATCATTTTTGACATAAAGTGTATCTAACATCCTGTACAAAAGGAAAACATTTAGATTAAATTCTGATAGACTTTTAAAAGGGAATTTCACTTGTTTTGTCAAAATTGTTTTCTAATTCAACCACTGAGGTGTAAATAAAGTCATTCCAAGTGTGAAATGGCTCACTGTATGGAAATCTGAGTCTGTAAATGTTACAGTGAGCCATTTCACACGTATAATGACTGTATTTACACCTCAGTGATTGAAAATATAAAAACAAAAGGATTTCCCCTTTAGAAATCTATCAGAATTTAATTGAAATAACTGCACTGTGCTAAATGACAAGTGAACTCACATTTTAATAAGCAAACTGATCATGTTGTAAATAAAAATTAGTTCCTGTCTACCCCACTGTGAACAATCCAGACTCTAAGTCTTCTAGGATGAAGCATTTCACATCAAACCACTCTGAAAGGCTTGTTTTCATCTTACATTTTGAGAAATCTGAGGAATTCCCCTTTGGTCAAAACTTTGGTAACCGGGTTATCTCATGGATCTTTCTTCTGTTTGATCTGGGTGCCTCTTTTAAATCTTGCTTCTAAACTTTGTTTATCATGATCCCTCTATATCCGGTGCAACCCGAGCAGGATAGGTCTTCTTTCTGAGAAAAGGGTATTTGGAATAAACTTTTCTTTCTTTAGTTTCAGCTGATGATTACTGTGAGTAAGCAAATAAACTAATGGAAATACACTGAATAGGTCATGTAAATTATAAAGGGATATTTTATTGGGAAATCAAATATAGAATTACTTTATCATTCAGGACGTACTACATCCATATGCTAGTTCTGATATGGATCCATTATATTTGAATATATAGCTTTGTAAATAATTAAGTAGTTCATTTTCAGTTAAATAAATCATACAAGGTCCATATATTTAAATAGAAATCAGCACATTTTCTTAATAAATAATTTTTTACACTATGATACAATGCATTCCATAAATTCAGTGCATCAGTTATTTAAAAGTACAAATGATACGCCTATTTTCAGAATTATGCAGAAAGCGTGCCAAGCTGTTTTAATCCAGCACCTGACTGTCATGTTTTAGGTATGATCATGAAGTTATGTAGATCATGGACAACTTTTTGGAGACCTGCGCGCACACACACACACACTTTTATATATAGAACTCAAAACTTCTCACAGATGATGCCAGCTCCTTTCATAAATGTGAGTGGGCATCTGGCTCTGCCTCAGTGGATGCATTAGAGACGTCACAGTACAATTCCTACCAGCCTCAGGAGACCATTCGGTCTCGAGACAGACATTCCCTTGTTTACAGTTAATGCTGGTATTTACATCTATACATCCAGTAAATGCAGTATCTTCAAAAATGCACTATAGATCTTATTGCAGCCTCACGTCACAGGCATTAAAACAGCCAGGTATAGTCCACTGAGACTGTTTTGGAGGACTGAGTTTGGAGAAGGGGCGTGCATGGCCATCCCTGACCACCTGCTGAGCTGTGGACACAGAGGAGCCTCAGGTTGGTGCGTAAAAGAGGAGGAGAGTCTGACTGTGACTCACCGTGGTGTCACCCCGCAGGAGGAGCTGCTGTTTCCCAGGCATCAGCACTATAACAGTCCCAGCAGAGCGCTCTGCACACCACTACTACAAGCCCCAATGCTGGACACTGCCTCTTGAGGACTAAAGAAGCAAGAATGGAGTGTTTTGGACTTCAGAACTGAAAGGCAGACACGTAAGTTGAGACTGGACTCGGTTTTATCAGAGATACCTTGTTTATCTTAGTATTTATAGGTATAATTAACTCTTTTGTCGTGCGCAAAGGAATCTTCCAGTAAACTACAGACCGTCTGAGACGGTGGAGAATTGCACAGGCGCTCACCTGTGGCTCGTAGTTTACATAAGCTGTGTGAGATGTTAGATATTACAGATGAGTCTTACCTGAAAAGCAGTTTTATGCAAATTTTCGCACGTTTAATGGTCGTCTTGTTGCCTGACCTCTATATTATCTAGGATATAGGTAACTGAATAAAAGGTTTTGTTCATGTATTTGTGCTTAACCCGAATTGTAACTTACAGCTTTTAAATTATATCATTTTATATTCACCTCATTAAGGTATTTTTCGGGCGAATTAATGTGGTTTGTGCCTTGGTGTCGTTGTCCCTGTGTACATTTGGAATTACTGTGAGAACACTACAAACGTTTTCAAATTCTGTCTCTCGCTACATAAAGTGTAAAGCAGTTGGTATATTTCTGAGTCAGTCTTTTCAATTTAACATACGGGTAGTCTAGGTTCTTATCCACACCATAAACACCAGTGTCCAGCGGTGCAGTAAAACAAATTCAAGGGGGAAAACATTAACAAATCTAACGTATCGCCTCAGAAATATATGTGCATAATGTTAATGTCATAAAAACGTTCGGTACCTCAATCTCCGTTCACAGGTGTGTTTGAGAACGCAATGTGAGAGTTTATATCCCTCAGAGGAGGGTATATCGCAGTACAAACCTCGCCGGTGTGTCTTAGCCGCTGAACGCTAGTGAGGTTGAGACGACTCGTCACTGTCTTTCAGCAAAGCGTTTTGTCTGCGATTTTAATGGTCTACTGCCACTTGTTAGAGACAAACTTTGAAGGTGAAGTCCAGTAGTGGCTCAGCATTTTCTCCTTTCATGAATATGAGCCCCGACTGTTCCTCCCTTCACAGTGGAAATTCTAACGGCAGGATCCTGATCAGACTGAGATCAGAACTGCCTTTCATCATCCTGCCACTTAAGTTTACGAATAATTTTGTGTGCTGTTTAAATACACTCTGTAATTAAACACTAATAATAGGAAATAATGTAATGTAATGTATAGTAGCCTACAGTCATGCCATGCTGGCATGTTGTTCCAGGTGGGTAGACCTTTTGACTATAGTGTCAGCAGGTTTATTCTTGTTCAAGTTTAGTGCTCTGCTTTGTGGTCATGGTCTGTCTTACCGTGTGTATTCTCCCTCACATTTTCCCTCTCTCAGTTTCTCTCCCATCTATCTTACTCTCACTCTGACACAAACACACACACACACACACACACACACACACACTTTAGCGCTTGGTAGAGACGGATAAATGCATCATTAGGATCACAGAGCATATCCTCCTCTCTGGTGTGTGCTGGGGAAATTATTCAGAGAAGAAAAGACCATAGGAATTGAATGTGAAAATGCCCTTCTGCATGTTAGCCTTCTATTCAATCTGTCAATGTCTCAGAGATCAGTAAAACCATATGCAGCATTTTCATTGTTTCGTCTTATCATTCCACACAGGTATGGTCATTTAGCATTTTTCTTATTCTCTTTTTAATAAAGCAGCAAAACCCTTTCTTCATTTGCAATTGACGTCAAAATACACTGTTGCCATCCGTATTATACTTTGTTTAAAAGAGAAAGGCTGCAGCACTGGTTGCAGTGTGCCACTGAAGGAATGTGATAAGCGTTGAGCATACAGAGCCAATTATGATTTCACCTCTGTCATAGTGACGGCAGACCTGCACACAAGCGTTACAGCCTTTAACACGATCCTTAGGAAACACCTGCAATATTACTGAACAGCTTCAGTTTTCACTGAGGAAAATGATGGAGACTCCTCAGTCCTTCCAGAAAGAATTGAATCTCAGAAATGTCTTTCACATTTCTCAGGATTGCCATTTTCTTTCCTTTTCCTCAGCTTGAGTGGCAGCTGAACTGCTTGAGTGATTGTTGGCTTATTTCGTGCCCAGCCATATGGGTTTAAGCCAGCTAACCCTGGGGTGAGTCAGTAATGGTTGTCCGCTGGCAAGCACAGATCACCAGGCTGTCACTCCAGTTTTATGTGGGCTGCAGGTCTCGAGCAGTACACATCTGCAGCTCCTGAGAGGAATGCTGCACTGCATCCTTCTCTGTCATCCATTCTGGAGTAATGGAGGAGGCTGAACACATGGGCCACTCTTATTCCCACAACATATTTTTCCACTCGTCTTTCCTCTGCTACAACACCCCTTTTCCCATTTGTTTACTAGAGCCCTATGAGCAGTGTACTTAAGGTGTAGTGACTGGATTGTATTAAACAAGCCCTCCAGTCATTCATTAAACATCGGACTCATCTCTGTTCATCAGAATTATTATATAGAACTTGTTTCTAATGAAATGTCCCCTAATGCGTTCCAAGTGGTTTAAATGTAACTCTACACCTTTATGTTATTTCAGTATGTGGATATCTTTGAACAGGCGGTTATCACTTTTTCTATCCCCACTCACTCCTTCATTGTTCAGTTGTAGCTCAAAAGCCCCACAAGTAGACGAAGTTGGTTCTTTAGGTTTATAATGTAAGAAACTCAAATTGTGTGTTTAAGACTTTAAAGTCTTTGGAAAACTGACAATTCAAAGCAGAAGTTCTTATTTTGCTCATGATACTCAAAACACCTGCATTTTCACTGGAATAGTCTTTAAGCTTATTAAAGGAATACCTCTGAGGTTTTCAGTCTAATCTCGATCTGTTACAAAGGCAAAAGGGTAATTTCCACAGACAATAATTTTGAAGCATTTTGTGCAGAACAGGTTAATAATAGAAAACAATGGGCAGATGGTGAAACAAGTACTCTTTGTAAAGTATTTGGCAATTTGGAGTTCACTTGTTTAAAAGAATGCTAATTAACTTCTGTCTGAGCGCATTTTAAGGTTGTAATCGAATCACTGCCAATTTTTGCATGGAAGTGTAGTGGGTTTCTATGCTGTAAACAGGGTTTCGGTGCACTGCCAAGCATCTCGTGGTGTTACTTGTTGCAATAATGACTGGGAGCCAAAGGTCTGTATGGGGTGTATGATTGCACTTTCTCATAAAAATCAGTGGAAATATAACTGACTTAAGATATAATACATGTTAGCCATACAAATTTGTTTCTAGTTTATTTATATTAGATACTGTGAGATTAGACCCATAATCAGGCCTGAATTAAAAATAAAACATTGCCAAAAATAACGTTTTTTCTTGTGTTTTTCAAAGTGTTGAAGTGAAAACGATCAAGAACCTCTGCCATTAAACACAGCTGTTCTAACATAATCCTAAAAATGCCTTGATTGTGACTGGTCTGTAGCACAATTACACACGTGGCTAAGATGAGTTAAGTTGTGCTGTTGACCCCCATAAACTCTAGGGACCTGTCACTAGGTCAGGACTTATGTTCCTCACTCATACATCTACATACCTTACACAGTAGTTCCATATGGGTTCCATAACAATTTATAGCAGTTTTTGCATAGCGTTGCTGTTCTGTGAAAAACCCTTATCTCTCAAATGGTAAAAATATTCTTAAAGAATGGCAACAAATCAAGTGTTTTTTCTTTCCCCTAAAACGTCTTTCAACTTGCCCAAACCACATCCAACTTCAAGAACGTATTGCAGATTATTAATGTTGTTTAGGACACAGTATGATTTACTCTGAACTATAAAAGTGAACCAAATTCTACAGTGTAACTGAGCACATTCTTTTAGAGTGCAGCACATCCCACAGGCAGATGGATGTCACACATTTGGGATTTCTGTTGTTTTTTAATATGAATAATTATCAGTACTGAATTTTCAAATAGGAGATATATAGTTTTAGAATAATAAGCAGAAACAGCAGAAATTAGAAAAATGTCATGCATATATCAGCATGTAAGACAGAATCTAGCACAACACATATAATCATAAAGGATGCATGCTGCATTCAGAAAATTGGTGAGATTTTTATTATAGTTCACACTTTAAAGGATAAGAGTGCAATGAAAAGTTTTGGTAATATATTTAAAAAAACATGTGGGGATGAATGTTTTAACACTAATTGAAAGATAAAAGCAAAATACAAACACAACCATGAATTTAAGTGTAATGTGCAATTACTGGTAATGGTACAACAAAATGTGTCTTCTGCTTTTAATCCATCCATAGCAATGAACTTGGGGCAAATAGCACTTGGGGCAAACACACATCCGGAGCAGCAGGCTCGGGGATAGGTGTCTTGCTCAAGGGCACTACATACATGGATTGAGGGAGGAGGAGAGTGCTGTTTCTTCACTCATTCTTCAAATCTGGGAACAGGTTCAAATCACTCTGGGCTGTAAGGTGCAGTGCTAATTACTTAGAATCCAAGTTTAGTCAACATACTTGTGCTACTCATAATGGTTTAGTTTTCACCTAACCGTTCCTTGAGTCTTAGATCTTATTTATTCATTCTCATTTTAAGTGTATTAGTCCTATCTCCAAAGAGATTACACAGATAAAATTGCAGGTATATAATTATCCATATTAGCTGGAGAGTTTTTAAGTGTTAAGTGTCTTTTCAAGCTACATTCCACATCCTAGAACCCTGCCTAATTGCAACAAATGGTGCTTTTCCACTGCATGGTACTTACGCCACTTGACTTTACTCTGCTCTACTTACTTTTTGGTCCCTGGTACCAAATTTTAGCCGGTGATTTTGCAATACATGTCTAACAGGAACCATAAGTTTGGAACAACAGCAATGGAGGTTGTAACATTAAGCATTGTTTATTCTTCATGTGTTTTTGTGTTGTTTTGTGCATGAGTTCAGATCAGTGCTGCTGTTGTGAGTGGGATAAAAAAAACTGTGATCCTTACTGTAGCTTGGATATTTTACAAATGGTTAGTTTGTGCTGGTTGTCTTTATTTTATTGTGGTTGACAAATGTCTCTCTTGCCAGTCAGCGTTTTGTCAGGTATACACGTCATTTTAGTTCCTGCTAGGCTTGCTTCGAACCACGAGTGAGTGGATATTAAAAAAGTACCCAGTTCCAGGTACCAGGGACCACATTTGCATAATGGAAAAGCAAGAAAGCAGAGTAGAGCTGAGTTGAGTAGAGTAGGTTCCATGTAAATGCACAAGTGCTATACAACCCCACTCCCTATCAACAAAACGTTGTTCACTATAACAAAAAAAAATTAATTAATAAAAATAAACAGCATTCCAGTATAACCCAAACCCAAACCAGTACAATTCTAACCCCAGATTATACAATTGAAACATAACTTTTTAGAGTGCATCACATCTCCTGTAATCCATGACAGGGAAGACTTATGGCGGAAGCATAGATTTGCCTCACACATTAAATTAAATGTATATCAAACTAACCTGAGACACTTTAGTCTTCCAACTGTAAATGCATGTAGTAAAAAAACATATCAAGATGCAAACCACATATGTAATGACCAAGTGCAATGGTGCTTTATTTCAGTTAGTTTTGGAGAAACATCATCACAATATAAAAACAAAACAATTTAATTGTTAGATTTTGTTTTAATAACAGAAATTCATAAAAACAACTTAAGCTGTTTTATGGCACCTTACAGTAATATTGCACATTGCAGTATTTTAAGACCCAGGCTGGTAAGCTGCACTTCTGCTAGTGTATGGACCCTCGGGCTGTTACTGCTGTGTGAAGACATGCCAGGCCAAGCTGATACAGTAGAGAGAGAGAGAGGAGAGAATGGAGAGAGGGCAGAGGGGTGTGGAGCGAGTTAGCGAGTGAGGCCTGTATAAAATACACTATGGCAGCTGGAGGCAGGTGTCTGACTGAGGCGGCTGAGCTTGGGAGCAGCTGGTGTGACGGTGCGGCCCACTCGTCTCTTTGGAAAAACCTAAAGGTCAGGGGCTGGTTAATGTTGTGATGGGAGGATGAGAAAGCAACAAAAAGGAGAGAGAGAGAGAGAGAGAGAGTGCTTACAGGTCCCCCCCCCACACCGTCCTTGGACTATTATTATTATTATGAGGCCAAGACTGGTGAAGCATGACATGTGTTCTATTCCTCCTGCAGTATGTATAGTGGGAAAGAATGAGACTAGTATTTAAAAAGAGCCCCAGGAAGTGTATATTGGATTGCAATATAAAGGGTAGGTATGTGTCAGTGGCTGACAGTATATCAGTGCATTCCAAATAAATATCTGTATGTAAAAGAAATATCACGCAAAAGCCAAGGACGTACAGCATCAAATGAATGGCTTTATGCCCAGCATCAGTTCATGCATAGCTAAGTTTCCTCCATTCCAGATCAAATGACAATAGGTCACTGCACTGAGCAGGTTTTTCTTTGTTAAACAGTAATTACTCTGTAGATCAAATTGACTCTCAAGCAAATAATGGAAGTGTCAGGCCAAACATGCTATTACGGGAGATTTCTGCAAAATTAGAAAATCCATTAATGCAGCCTTAATTAATATATTACTAAAACGGTAGCCAACTTGACTAAGAAATAATAATAGAAGGAAAGCAATGTTTGACTTTTCAAGAAGGTTCAGTTAAGGTCAGCTTTTTAAAATGTGGTAAATGCATGGAGAAATGAACTGTCAGCTTTAAAATGGGAGTGAAGTGCATTTTCAAATGACCATACCTTAAACTTTTCAATGGGGTAATGTTGTTTTCCTAGGAGCATTTTAAGGTTGGTGATTACATTTTATTGAAATCATTATACACATTTTATGTGAGTTCAGACATTTGCAGTGCCGGTCCCAAAACCTGGATAAAATAGAGAGGGTTGCACCAGGAAGGGCATCCGGCATAAAAAAACTATGCCAGATCGGTGTGTGGATTGCGGTTGGTCCGCTGTGACGACCCAGAACGGGAGAAGCTGAAAGATGAAGAAGAAGAAGAAGAAGAAGAATGTGAGTTTACGCATTTAACAAATTTGATATCCGCTTATTTTATGATCTGTTTGAAAGCTACTGATTTGCAACCAATTTATTCTAAAGGGCTTGTGGTGCTGTAGTGGAGGACAAAACTGTTTCAGCTCAACATAATATCAGGTTATTTCAACAGAATCTCCAAAAATGAGTTCTGACTGTACTGTAGCACAAATTACATGCATCTGTGATACATTACAGCCATTCATCTTTTTTTCCTGAAATGCAGCTTTCTTTGTATCTTACTGTGATGTAACAGGAAGATTACATGACCCATGTCGGAGGAACTATGTTTCTGCCCTTGTGTTTGCCTTCAGGGTGCTGCAAAGCAAGAACTCTCACTTCCAAAGGGCTAACTTCCAGCTGGGTGAGCAGGAAGTGATTTAGTGTTTTCACACCCCGGCAGGGTCCTGGCCAAACTTTCAGTAAGAGCAGAGAGCCTGAAGGTCACTTCCAGTACTTATTAAAGGGAAGACCTAATCAATACAAGAGATAAATATAAAAAAACATGAAAAGGATTTCAGCCGGAGCATAAGAAGTGCATGGATTTTCTGGGATGTATTAATCAATAAAGTCATAATCCGATGGTCATTATACCCATTTGTTGTAATCACGGT
Source organism: Hoplias malabaricus (assembly GCF_029633855.1). Taxonomy (NCBI): domain Eukaryota; kingdom Metazoa; phylum Chordata; class Actinopteri; order Characiformes; family Erythrinidae; genus Hoplias; species Hoplias malabaricus. Next base: position 23,958,147 of record NC_089813.1, read on the forward strand.
TAATCTGTGGAGAAAAATGGCATACTCTAATGAGAGGAATATCATACTGCCGTCTGTGGAGGGAGAATGAATCAGAGCTGAAAATGTTAATGACTTTTTACAAGCATCATCCTTGATGGCTAATCTGTCATCAGGCATGCACACCGCTGTTGAAAACCAAAGAATTCCCCTGTCTCTTTGGATATTCTGTTGCATTCAACACATTTTCCCCCCATTGTTTTCCCAGTGGATTTGGTTTGACACCCACAAAAGCGGAGAGAGGCAATGGACAGCCCAGTAAAGATTAATTTTCTCATCTGTCATACTCTGTCAGAGCTCGTGTTTTTTGGCAAGAACACTAAAAATGCCGCATTCCTACCTAAATATGGAACAGACTCATTTGGGAGAGGGACAGGAGAGCCAGGAACAAGCACAAAACACCCACCACAAATACACTAAAAATAATCAGAGCAAGTAAAGACATAAATGAGAATATTAGATTCAAGTACATGCATAATCAAACGGATTTTCACCTTCAGCTCATTTGCTCATTTCACCAGTAAGTACTAGCCCAGTACCTCAACCCCATAGATACCCCCTCTAACCACCTCCACACACACACACAAACACATACAAACCTAATTGAGAGAAAATCATTCTGGTTCTAAATTCAACAGCAAATGTTTGTTGCATTTTTGCCCAGGACTTATGACCCAAAAAGAATGATATAAATCTGCTTGACTCAAAGGCATATAAAGTTCAGGGTGTATAAAATATGCAATCTTACCAACACAGTTTTGTATTTTAAATTATGTTATTTTGGCTATAATTGTGTTGATATATTCACATGGAAATCTGTTTTTGACTTTAAAGTGGGAATCAAGCCAACTCATGAAAAAAAATGTAAACAGGGTTTGTAAAAAGGGGTTGTGACTCATATGTCACCATGGGTTCTTATGTTCCCAAAACTGGGAATGATTAATGGTTTAGAAAGGCAATATATATTATTATTTTTTAAATATTTAAAAAAAAAAACTAGTTGACTAGTTAACAGTCAAGGCTCCCAGGAAAAAGTAATGGACTGAAAAAAAAATTATGCAAATAGATGAGGCAGAGAATGATTTGAGGTTTTGCTGATGGTGAACTACAAACTGCCAATAATGACTCTGAGATCCTTTGGGCTTGGATCTGCAGGTCACTGTCCTGGCTTTCTTTGCTACAGATATTTTAAGAAATTTCATAAGTGACTGACGTACTTCTTTTGTTGCTTTCTTGTCTTTTGGCCAGCGGTGTGTGCTGGATCAATGGCAGTGAGGTGAACAAACCCAATATTGATCTGAGTAGGATTAAAGTCTGAAACTGGGGCACAACAAAAAGTGATAGCGATGTTTTGATGGAACGGTCTAGCAAGTATGGATTGGCATAGATGAGCAAACACTTTGCGTTTGTTTTGGATGCAATCCCACCTAGGGTACATTTCCATTTCCTCTGGTTTCTATATTGTTCTATGAGGATAGGAATGTCGGTATTTGGGGAGTTTTTAATGTGATTTGTAAAATCAGGCAGCACTCTGTTTTATTACTAACCAAAAAGTATGACCATTTATTTTCTTTGCGTCCCCATTTGTTCTGTGGAAGACAAGAGAAATTGATTGTTTGGAAGGAAAAGCACAAACAGCAGTGATAAGCTTAACGTTTGCTTTGGTAAAGATTTGCTTTGAAAAGAACACATTCATTAGTAACAGTTGCTTAAATGGGTTTCATATGATGTTAAAATATTGAATTTTCATAAGAAATTTAAAACATTGTTTTTCTGTTAAACTGTGAGCTCTCAGTTTCTCTGGATTAAATAAATAAATGGAATGAAATTTGTACAAACCTTTATACATAATTCAGTCTGTGCAAATAATATACATAGATTAGGAGGAGCTATTAAGGGTACAGATTTACCAGATGTTTGCTAGAGACTAGTATACTAGTGCTCCAGACATTTCAGTAATGAAGAGTTTTGATCTAATGAACTATTAGGGCTACTATACTGTTTCATTTAAGTAGCTTTCTAATTTTTGTCTTTCTCTGTGTTTCAGGAGGAAACAATTCCCCGGCATCATAACTAAAACCAAGCACCTTAAGTGCCTTCTGCTGGAGCCATGCCCACCTCCGGAGACTGAAAGTGACCTGCCCTTCTGCCAAAAATAACTCTATGCTGCTGCCAAAATGCTTTTAGTTCCGGTTTTATTATTCTACAATAAGCATGTTATCACTTTTCGGCCTAGAGCTTGACAGGATTGTACACGAGGCAGAATTCGAAATCAGTTCAACGCTGTAGTTCTGACCAATGTCTCAAATCACATATATCATCACTACATGTCAAGAAAATGTTCCTTCCATCATTGGGGCCAATTCACATTTGAGGGCAGATGAGAAGCCATTAACAAGGCAATAAAAAAGTAAACAAGCCTTTGTGGAATTTCACAAGAGGGAGCTGCACAGACCAGTACGAGTGGACTCTCCAACGCTCCTTGGAGCAGTCAGCATTTCCAGAAGTTGAAGGATTTTGAACAAGACTCCTGAGGGCACTGACATGCAACTGGATTATAAGAACATTACCTCTTGTTACAAGAGTGCACCCAAAACATGCAATTTTTCTTTGCTGCACGTCTGCGCCTGATTTTGATCACCGGCTGCGTCCAATTGTGAAGAATGTCAAAACACTTGAGACAAATTTATGACTTGGCAAAGCGATTTTATTTCAGAAGTAAACATCCATGTCTATATCATACTGGATGTTTAGCTCTGTTTCTGTGTTTCCCTATGGACATTTACTTCTGAATCCAGATTGTTAAAAACTTATAATATTGATACCATCCTTCACAGAGAAAAATAACACCAGGCTTAATTTCATCACATTCCTAATAGCTGTCAGATGGAGACTGAAATATAAATGTGCTGTGCCCTTGCTGAGTAGCTAGAACATCTGACATCCAAAACCTCTTTTGCAGACCATTGGAAGGAATCCAACATGCAAACTCAAAGTGAATGAGTGAAATGAGTCTATCCATCAGACCTTCACCAAATGTCTGAACATCGTGAACATATGGTTATCCTTGGAGAGAGCATGGCCCCAGGGATTCCTGCCCAAAACTGCACAAACTGCAGCCAAGTCCTCGTCCCAGAATTGAACGTTATGAAGGCTGTGTTTTTGGGCCTTGTCCTGGCAATATTCATTGTGTTTGGGGTACTGGGCAACATTCTGGTAATCCTGTCTGTTGCTTGTCACCGAAATCTGCGAACTGTTACACATTATTTTATTGTGAACCTTGCGGTGGCTGATCTTCTCTTGAGCTCCACCGTGCTTCCATTTTCCACTGTCTTTGAGATGCTGGGCCGCTGGGTTTTTGGCAGGGCTTTTTGTGATGTCTGGGCAGCCATGGACGTTCTCTGCTGCACTGCATCCATTATGAGCTTGTGCGTGATATCTGTGGACCGTTACATCGGAGTCAGTTACCCTCTACGCTACCCGGCTATGGTGACAAAGCGAAGGGCATTACTAGCACTTATGGGTGTATGGGTTTTGTCCATCACTATCTCAGTAGGACCACTTTTTGGCTGGAAGGAGCCAGCCCCAGAAGATGAGTCCATCTGTAAAATTACCGAAGAACCTGGTTATGCTATTTTCTCAGCAGTGGGCTCCTTCTACCTTCCTCTTGTCGTGATCCTGGTCATGTACTGCAGGGTTTATGTGGTTGCCCGTAGAGAAACACGTGGCTTGATGACAGGCCAGAAGACAGAGAAGTCAGACAGAGCGGAAACTGTGACCTTACGGATACACCGTGGAAACACTGCAGTCTCAGATGACGAGACTTTAAGGAGCCGCACCCACTTCGCCCTCAGACTGCTTAAGTTCTCCCGGGAAAAAAAGGCAGCTAAGACGCTGGGCATTGTGGTTGGCTGCTTTGTCCTCTGCTGGCTACCCTTTTTCCTGGTGCTTCCTATAGGTAAGTCTTAGTGTTTTTACCCTTTTTAATTTATGATGGGCACTAGTCAGATTTTAAAAGATTTTACCCCCACTTATGTCACTGTCATAAAGATGTAAATAACATAACAATATAATATCTCAGCCTTTTTTTGAGTCATAAGTCCCAGTCAAAAAACAAATAATCATTAATTCCCATTTGTATCATATGACAAAAAACTGCTTTAGTTTTTTGCCCAAGGGCCTTGAGATAATTATTTGTCCTCATAAGTTATATGTTAAATTATACATTACTTTAGTTTCCAACCTAAACAGAGATACTACTGTGTTATTAAATGCAAAAACAAAACCCCAAAGTGTTATAGAAACAAACAAGCAAAAAAAAAAACCAAAACAACAACCTAAAATTATTTAATTATGTTAAAATTATTATTGTTATTCATAATAAAGACATAGTGTTCTTTTATTAACACTTGCTAACATGTTTTAACACATTCAGCTTCCCAGGAATTAGGTCATTTTGCACACTCGTTGAAGCATAATAATATTCCAAGTTATATGAGGTAGGGAAAAGATAGATACAATAATAATTAAGATACTTACAATAATATATTGTATTCTTTAGAGCCACGTAACTGGTGAATTATGTAGGCCATTTCTGCTGTCTGGGAAGCTCTGTTGGATTAAATATGAAATTCCAGTGTGGATTCAGAATATTCTTGTAAAACACACACACATACTGAGAGAGAGAGAGAGAGAGAGAGAGAGTAAAAATATTTCCATGGCTAAAACAAGAGCACTGGGTCAAATGCTGGTTGTCTCAAAGTGACTTAATGTTTTCTTTCATTTAGAGTTCTTGGTTTCTCTTGGAGAAAGGGAATGTGTTTGTTTATGCAGTATGAATTTTGGATTCAGCCATTAATTTCACTAAGAATCTCAGCATCCTCTTAGTGCAGCTAATAATCATTATAATACATAGCAGAGCTCCTTCATATTTTCCATATGTGGAATATGGCCATTCGTTTATTTCCCACAGGATAGATATTGCTTCTTAAAGCCATGCGAAGACCTTTCCATTGGAGGTTAGGCAGAGTTGAACCAAAATATATGAGCCAGACTTGTCACAAAACAGCACAAATGCAGGAAATTGGATTAATGTATTACTGAAAACCCTCCAAAAAGCAAATAAAGCCTTACAAATTAATGTAGGTCCTCATTTTCTCAAGAGGCCACAAATACTAACTTAGATTGCTACCTGTCTTTTTGCATCCAAATATTATGAATCTCAAAACTGATTTCCTAGTCATTACAGAAACATATTAGCTAATTAGGAAGAAATTAATGGTAACAGAACAAAACAGCAGCTCTAACAATGCCTAAGGGGATAATATCTAAATTGCCCTCATTGGGTGCTGATATGCCCAAGCATAGAAAAGGCAAACAGGAAATTAAACAAACAAACAAACACAATAACTTTATATTCGTCAAATCTGTTCAAAGTTTTGGCAACAACTGTGAACTCCAGCAGCCATCTATTAAAATTAAATGATAACAAAATCTCAAAAAACGTAATTTGGTAACTAATTTAACCAATGATAATTAATGTAACCAGAGTTTAATCCAAGATATTTTGTACTGTTTCTTAATTATTACACAAGAGATTAGTTAGTTAGGTTTAATTTTTTGCACTTTAAAAATAGATTTAAAAGTGTTATTATAATGGCAGTATTTATTCATTAGCTCAGGAAAAAAATGTGATTGTATGTACATTTATATTAGTGTATTTATTACCAAAACATTTCAAACCTTTCTTCTTGACAGTCCTTTATTTCCTTGCTTGTAATAAAATAAAACGGGCTGCTTAAGCTTACTCCTTGCATGTACTCTTGGATACAAATATAGATATTATTTTGGAGATATTATTTCATGGTAATTATGTGTAGCAAAATGAAAAGGTATGGTTTTGGCACACAGTTTTCATCTTAGTCTTATTTTAAGCACATCCACCTCTGACAACTCCTAAAGAACCCAGCAGATAAATGCAGCCATTTCATGCCTGGGTGATTTTAAAACACATTCGTTGCTTTAAGGCAGCTCAGTCCCATTGGCAGATGGGCACCCAAGACTGAAGTTTTTTAAAGGCTGGCAAAATTCAGAAATATGTATTCCCAAAGTCAAACTGAAGTGTCTTTATTGTGGAGTTTGCAGAGGGTCAAAATTCAGATGAGTGGAGGGTGTAGGGAGAATACCAGCCTAAGGCTTTGAATCCAGGCCTTTTAAACTTCAGTATGAAGCGTCACAGGCACTTCAGCACCTCTGGTCTCACCAGCAGCTGAGCCTCAGGGGAATCTTTCATTCTCTCTCTCTCTCTCTCTCTCTCTCTCTCTCTCTCTCTCTCTCTCTCTCTCTCACTTGCACTGTCTTGCACTCTTGTTGACTCTCTGAGATCAAAGCTGTGTTGGATGGACATGTGTTGCCAGACTAGTCAGTGACTCATATTTCAATCTTACACTTGAGCAACCACTAAGTCTTTACTGCCCACCAACTTCTCAAGTGATGTTTCAAGTGAAAATTTGACTGACTTTTTCATGCTCTAAAAAGTATCTCAGAAATTCTTTGGGGGTCTGTAAAAACTCATGGCATGGTTCACCAGGTCTCAGCATGGAAATGGCAGACCAAGGACAGAGAGGGTGGAGGTCAGTTGCACTCTTGCTGTTGTTCCGTCTATCGTTCTCTCTCTCTTTTTTTTTAACCATGCAACCTCCTCTCCCCCTCTGACACTGCCAATCAGTGCAGTCAGGCATTGAGTAGAGAACATGTAGCTGTCGACTCATTTTGCCTTATTCAGGGGTGTCCATCTCTAGAACTGGTGGGCCTTAGTTATTTTGTTTATTAGACAAGCTCAAATGAGCCAAATATTACCAGGTTTATTTGGCCATTGGGCAGGAAAATTGCTGCCATGTGCTGGACTGTGGTACTCAAGGATAAAAATTGGATATCTCAGCCTTACACCTTGACATAGTAATACCCTGTGTTTCATATTTGAAGTGATGTGTACAAGTACCTTTTGCACAAGAAGAAATCAATTTTATAATTGCAGTGATATTTTAGTCTTGATATTCAGCTTTAAAGACATTAACCTCTTCCAAGCATTAGTAGATACGGACAGAAAAATAAGGCACTGGTATTTTATTAAAGAGATTTTCCTATGCTAAATATAACCAGAAGCCTTCAGTGAACTTAACATTAAAGTTGCAGTGCTTACATTTTTTTTCTTTCTGTTTTTCCTTTTTACTGAAAGAAGTAGAATTACCAAATGGGAAAGGGTCAAAGTCTAATGATACAGTAGCAATGTTCTAGAGCAACCTTCCCTGCAAGGTCTAATAGATTCTTCCTTAAACAGTGGTCAGGTAGGTTTTCTGGCCATGTCACACATCTTGTGTTTATGTCACATGCACAGCCTCTAAAAGAGTACTCGGCACCTTTTCTGCTGGTTACCAGAGCAACCTCAGAGTTCCTAATGGCGCTGATTACGAGAGCTACTGCGAATGGAGATATCAGAACGGCCAACTCATTCTTCACCTGCTTACTCACACCCAAACCATAGGAGAGTGGAATAAAACGAGAGCTTGCGAACCAAAAGGGAGTGCAACAGAGACCTTGTTAAAAGAAGGATTAACATTGTCTTGATTTTGAATGATGGTGAGAGCCAAAAGGATTTAAAAGTGAGGCTGAGTTGTTTTTTCTTGCTGAACAGGTAGTTTATTTTTTCATGACAGTCTACTAAAACAGGCAGCCAGGCTCATTAATGTGGATTTTGTCACCAGTAACGTAAGGTACCTCCATTACAATGTAGGACAGCACAGTTGTATTAAATGTATATCAAATTAGTCAGTTTGCTTGCTAACTCTTTTTGTGTTTTTGCCAATGTTGTTTATAAAATGCTTATATAGCTTGTAGCTTAGCTTGTCAGCATTCTCAGATCATTTCAGGTGTTATACTTGCTCATACAACACAACTCTTACAACCAATTAAATATGGTCAATTACCTTAAAAGGATGATTTTAAAGTGCATTAATGTACATATATATTTTAAAATTTTTGCTACAGTACTGTATATTATCTTAGCTAAAGTGATATTTGTTGATGACAGTAAATATTCTAAAAAGCTACAGTTTAACTGAGTGTATCTACTCTTATAGCCAGTTTGATATGTTGCTCAATGAATGGCACTGTTTATTTTCATAAGCTTTGATACTCAATTGTGTCTTGATTTCTAGTTTTCTACATTTGATGTACAAAATGGATCTCTACATTATGACAGTATTTCATTATAAATGAACAAAACATCATGTTCAAATACACGTAATACGATTTCACATCAATTTATTTATATTAGCCTGCATTAACTTACCACTACTTTTACCTTTAACTAAATGTTTTTATATGGATATGTGGATATGTGCATGACAATATATATCTGCATTTATATAATTGAAAACCTATTATACAATTAGGCCTGTTATGTTGATAATATATGACTGACAACCATTAATAAATCTCTTACATCCCAGGTATCTCCCTCCAACTTATGTAGTGCAAAATGTAGGTCATAAAATAATCATTTCCATAGTAAAATAGTGCACGGTATGTCAGATAAAACCATTTATATTCAGCTATAAGTCCCTGTCTACATTTAGTGCCACTGAAAGCATGCAGTAGCATTAGTTCTATAATCTGTGAAGTGCACTTTATAGGAGCACACAAATTTTGACGGAATGTCTGAATTACTCGATCCACTCTGACCACTTATTAGATACATCTGCTCAGAAAGCAGAGGGCATCACAACACACGTTTTAAAAGTACTGTAGTCTGTTTTCTACAGGCTTGGTGCCATTACAAATCTCACCAGAGAGGTCTCTAAATCCCCAAAATTACAGACTGACGCTTTAAGAAATTTAAACTCTTGGTAATGATCCCCAAAACCATTCCGTCTATTCTCCTGGGATCATGTGGATTTTAATGTGTAAATTAATTTGTAGCATTCACTGATGGGTCTGAGACCCACCAAGGCCCTGCTGATGTCAGCGTGCCACATTCTGCTAACGAGGCCATGATTCAAGGACACCATTGTAATAACAAGCCTATACAGAGATTGTGACGCTCCAGCAGGATCCTTGTGACTTGATTTACTGGACGCAGTGCAGAATTCATGTTTATTTTTGTTTTGCCGCACTGCTCCATAAGGGGCTGGAGTCAAATGTGTACCTCAACCCAGCTGTCTCGTATGCTTTGCTGGAGTTTGACCTGCTGGGGTTGAAGAGATAGACTCACTTGCATTATTTGTTGTTTTTTTCTTTTTGTATTTCATGAGAATCGTTTGTTCCTTTGCCTCCCGCAGTTCTCTGCTTTTAGACCCGCCTTAAGGAGCAAATTGGTGGTTTCTCCTCTTGGGGATCAGAGAGTAAGAAAGAACATTGCTGTTCATCATTTTCTAGTCATTATGTTATGGGCAGGAGCAAATTCATTGTTGCTGTTTTCTCATTTGCTTCATTTCAGTTTAATGCACCATTCTTCCATCCCTGCGGCCCCCTACTATTTACACTCCATCGTCTCTTGCAGAGTGGGATAAATAACAAAGCATAAATCATTACAAATTTTGGGCTGCTTTTTTCGTACCTAAATACATTGTGTGATAATGAATTCTGAAGAAGACCATTTGGGATGAATGTGATTGCATGAATTAAGAGGTGACATTACCTACTGTTACTAGCAGACTACTACCCTTGCTCAATTGTGTGAATGGTGCAATAGAACCTGCCCCCTACTTTTGCCCCACCCAACACACACACACACATCACCCTCTGGCCAGAGAGAGAGAAAGGGAAAGCGAGAGAGAGAGAGAGACCCCCCCTTAACAATTTTCGGGTCTCTCTCACACGCTCATCTTTTACTCAGCCCACGCACACGACCCCCCTCTGGAGTTGCTCATAAAATGTGTTATGAGACAGCTCGCCGCCCTCAGCTCTGAGGACGGACACATCATTTCAAGGCTGGACAGCTTCCTCAGACACTTTAATTCTGTTAATGGGCAAGCCCATCCACTGTTAAAGAGTCTATGGGTGCATACAGGCTAACATGGACTGGACATGTTGGCCATGGGCAATGTCCATTTTTGTTCTCTGTTCTTTTTCTGAATGTGACTAGGCTATAAACATTCATGCTTCTTATAGAAATACAATCCTAAAATTGTACAACAACATATATATGTGTGTGTTTGTATATTTGCAATACATTGAAATTTATTTATTCATTTTTTATATACATAGTTTACATACATGCTTATGTTTGATCTCCTTTGAGCCAATGCAACATAATTTCTTTCTAATGCAGTACATAGTACAGTGTAAATATGCGTAAATACTCATGAAAATAAAGTCTAACAGTCTAACTCAAGTCTAAAGTCTTGACATAAGGATACAAAATTCTTAAAAGAACACTTGGTACGTTTTGTTTGTTTTTTTGTTCTTTTGCTCCTGGGGCTCCCCCTAGTGTAGTTCAGTTTTACAGCACTGTGATGAAGTCAGTGGGGTGAGAAAAGGAGGGGGTGGTTTCCTACCCTCCTCCCAAAGTTACACAGTGTAATTTCAGCAGGGCTGAGCCCAGTGTAGCAATAAGAGAGGCTCTGTTGTCTCCATTAAAGGTCAGTGGAACATCACAATGAATTTGAAGCTGGAATTGTAAGGTAAAAATATTATGTAGTGTCCCTTTAAGGCCAAACTAAAGCTTTTTGACATTTAGATTTAAATCTAAATGTAAAATTCATTATGCTTCATACTAGGATAATTAATTAGATAATTATATTTAAGGAGTAATAGTATGTAAATCAGAATTAAAGAAGCCCAACCTGGCTTCTAATAGTTAAGCAGAACAACCTTGTCCCCTGGTCTGTATTTATGAGGTCATTTTGAAAGAAAACCATTAACCTTGAGATGAGCTATGAGCATAGAGGACAATATAAAAATACATTATGCTTGATGGATTAGGCTCACATGTCATACCTGAGGTGATGTGTAGACATTTGTTTTGTCAGTAAGACATTCCAATTCAATAAGAATTTTTCACATGCATAAAGTTTGATCAAATATGGGAAATGTTTCTGATGGAACTGTCATTTCTATTCTCTGGTCTTATTTTTTTCACAGTTTTACAAATATGACATAAGACCTAAACGGCTGTGAGCCATTTCTGAATTTCACTTAATGGTCTGCCATCTTGGAATATGAATCATTTACAGTGGTTTTCCTCTTTTATGTGAATAGACTAGATAAACACGTTAAAAAAAAGAACAACCCAGCCCTTGCAAAACATCAATGTATGATATTCATGCTTGTGAGCAATTTTTTTTGACTGCCAGTGTATTTCTGTCTTTCAGAGATCTTCATTTTTCCTTTTTTTTTTCTATTCTTGCTCGCTTTTCTCTGAGGGCAATCTATTACCACATGCAGTCATCCAGCCAATATGAGGATTCAATCAGTCTCAGTCAATTGCTCCACTTTTCATATCTTTGAGAACTTTGCAGACTGTCTGTGACTGCGGTAGAACGCTTTGTAATATTTTTTATTTTTTTTGCAATCATAATGGAAACCTTGTCAATCTGTCTGCGGCCCTTACATCATTTGCCACTGTCTGAAATATATTCAGTAATTAGAAAGTTCTGTCTGTTGAAGGTAGAATTTATCTACAAGGCCAGTAAAATGTTTTGATTTTTAAAAGAAATCATCAAGAGAAAACCTTCAGTCGTGTTCCGCATAATGATTTAAACCGAGACTGGGAAATCAGACAGACGAGAGAATAAACTGTTAATGTGTGTCCTGTAATTTGTGTGTGTTCCTCCAGGCTCCATCTTCCCAGCCTACAAACCCTCAGACACTGTCTTCAAGATCACCTTTTGGCTTGGCTACTTCAACAGCTGCATTAACCCCATTATCTACCCGTGCTCCAGTCAGGAGTTCAAGAAAGCCTTCCTGAGTGTGCTGGGCGTGCACTGTCTGCACCAGAGGACCACTCCCACCAACCCACTATATCAAGGCCACCCTGTTGGCCATGGCCAGTCACAGCTCCTCTCCCTGGGTCTGGAGAACCGCCCCTACACGTCCCGCCTCAGCCCATCCTCTTCCATGGCCCTATCTCGCACACCTTCTTCTCGGGATGGCAGAGAATGGCAGGCCACCTCCCGAGCGTCATCAGTGGGGGTGAATGCTGGAGCTAAAGTGGCTGGAGTCTGCAGTAAAAACTTGTTGAGGACATGCTGCTGCATAGGAACAGAACCAGCTCAGACCCAGCCACCTAACAGCTCTCTTCCCATCATTAAGATCCATCAGCTCACTCTGTGTGAGAACGGGGATGCTGTGTGACTTATGAATTTTGAAGTAACTTCTTTTTCACACCATAAATTTTCAATCAATACCAGCACAGAATATTTCAATAATATATGGTATAAAATTGCGTAAACCCTGTTCAATATCACACAAAAAACCCATAATTTTAAATTAAAACATAGGACATATGATGTTATGAATATTAAAACAAACTGTGCTAAAATTACATGCTCTGTTCAGTGAAACAAAGTTGAATACAAATATAAAGCCTCTTACAGTTAAGCTTATCTACACATGACTTTGCACTAAGGCTGGTTGGCTGCCTGTTTGTTTGACCGACTAAATGTTACATACATGTACAAACCAAGTTAACACCTGTTTTGTCTCAATTTTGGCCTTTTACAGGCCCAGATCCACAAAAGCTATCCATGGAAGGGTTTGCCTAACAAATTGAAAAAACGGACAGTAAATCCAACAAAGATATAAGATAAACTATGTGAGACCCTTAATATGCTGCTACGCATAAGCTGAAACACAGCTGATGTGGTGATCAGGAAGTATTGGAAGAGGCTACAGGTCACCCCTATAAAATGACAAAGCAAACTGTCCAACAAAGTCCCATAGTAAATCTCCTACACTGCTGTCCTCAAAGACAAAAGGCTTCAGTCTAATGCACATAAAAATGTATGCGTATATAATATTTTGAAATAATTATTTTGTTTCAGAAAGGTGACAAACTATACCCATTTATTCTCAAGTTAACACAAATCACTGGGACATACTTTGGTGATTGTGATCTTTTGACCAAACAACACAGCACTTGTCTTACCCTATATAAACAGTTACTTGTTTCAGAGGTAAAGTTACTGCAGCAAAAATGGGGACAAACTATTATAAATACCCCTGACTGTTTGCAAACATTTCGCCATAGTGTATTCAGATAATGATCTGAAATTAGCTTAAAAAGCTATTTTGTCACATATCAAAGAAACCATGCCAAAAATCAGATGTAAGATTTGTTTAAACCAGACTTGTAAGTATTCTGTGCATGTATGCCTTGACATTTATGGTGTGAAAAAAAGATGGTGTGAATATCTTGGAGACAGCTCTTCAGATGCACTGGGGTTTTTGCCAAAGTTTAAGACAATGTGATGGACACACTGAATTGATACTGAAACAGATAAAGACAGAAATGCCTCTTTGTGTGACTACACTGTTATCAAGATCAACAGTGGTGGCAAACACTGGCAACCATTCAGTGGAGACAAAGATGTGCGCTCATTCAGAGAGAAAGCCTACGATGCATATCAGACAACGGACAGGCTGTGGGACTGCGCTCTGTATCCAGGGAAGGGGATATGGGGATTCTATCAATCAGTATGATTGACAAACGTTTCGCATCAGCTTTGCACATTTGCACAAAAAAGGAATATGTGTTGGTTTTAGTGTACAAATTTATACCTGCCTGAAATGATTCATGTACGGTTTTAAAATTTGAAAAATATATAACAAACAGGTTTGCCTATGAACCAATGTGTCTTGATTATACAGTGTTTTAATATAAAAATGTAAAGCTAAACCAGGTATAATACCTCACCTCATCTTTTGTTTAACGCACATGAAATGGACTTGAACATGACTGCACATATTGTTTGATTTGTGTCTGACAAAGATTTTAAAAGTCTTAACAAGGCAAAACCTGTGGATATTATTGTGCATGGGATTTTTTGAAACAATTCCAGAAAGTCCAGGGTTATGCTCAAGCATTCACATTATATAAATGTTAATCCTTAATCACAAGGACAATGTGTATTTTTTGTATTAATGACACCATACCCCTTTTTCATGTTCCAAGACTCATGTTTAATGTATTACTGAATGAGATAAATGCAGTCATAAACTGTATGCACTGTCATGGATGCTATCCAGTATGTCAGCTTCATCTAAAAGTGCTTTGAGAACAGTTTGGAACAATATCCCCAAATTACCCGCTACCCCCTCCCACCCAACAGATATCGGAAATATCTTACTGTGAGAATTGCTAAGATGTCCCCAGATGTTACACCGGGGTGAAGTTCAACTATTCCAACCAAATCGGACATTGCTGACACTTGGGAAAATTCTATGTCTCAGCATGTTATGAATGCCAGTCAAGTATGAGAAATGTCTAAATATGTTTAAAGTTACAAAACTGCAATAAAACGGATTTGCAGTAATGTTGAATCCAGGTCTGTAGACTGGTCTGCGTCTGGTGAGACTGCACTCATTTGTTTTCTATAGTTTTACCAACATTTCTCTTCATGCTCAATGAGGATTATGGAGGGATGTGAAAATAATTTTTCAGAAGTGTTTTTCACTGTTGTAAGAATCCACAAATGACCTTTTGACACTTGAGGTCACCTCAGACAAAACAATAATGTTGAGAATTCTTCACTGTTTTCAATACACACCCACATATATTATATATATAGTCTCAGGACGTGGGAAACCACATGTCACACAGATTCACACATCACTTTAATTACTGAATGTTGACATTTTTTACATTTCCTTAGTTAAATTTAAATTAAAAACAGACAATGCTTTAAAATCTAAGGACAAATTGTAGACATTAACCAGCCATAATAAACAAAGTTTACAGAAAACAGTACAATTTATTTCTGTGCTTTTTTAAATATGGAAGACTGTAAAACAGAGAAATGATGCTTGGTTTGGTTTATATTTGTAAAAAAAATGAGCAAAGGAATGCCAAATCCATAACAAATTGTCCAAACCCACTGAATAAAAATCATAGTCTAAGTAAAAACACAGTGTGTTTTTTTATACTTTATACAGCTATTGATCAAGTAAAACAAATTTGTCACGTGAGTAAGTGTGAACGGTTCCATTTGAAGTCTGGTATGGTATGCTTCATTTTCCTAGAAATAAAGTATTGTAAATGTGTCATATTAAGCATTAACTCTATTTCCAGTGAAGGATGATAAGGGTTTAGGAAAGAATGGTACCATTAAACTGAACCTGAAAAGGACAGTCAGTGCTTGACGCTATGTCTGGTGAATGGCATCTTGCAATTAATTTAATCAGGATACTGCTTATACTTGGATAAGTACAGTTTTCTTCCTCCTGTAAAGTTGCTATTTTGTAGATATTGCTATTTTCATTGGACAGCGAAGATATTTAACTAAATATAGATTAATCCCAAACCCAAACCTCCCCTCAGAAAAAAAGGTATATTTGTCAGGTTTCATTTAATGAAAAAATATTTTTATATATTTTTGTGAAAAGCATTTTATAGAATAGTTTTGTTGAATCCGAGGTTATTAGTTTTATGTTTATTTTGAACTTTTTCTTGAAAAGCACCTATAACAATTTTTAATTAAATAAAATGTTCCTACAAAAAAAGGACATTCAGGTACTGAAAACATACAAAAAGAAGCACAAATATTCTCACAGCAATAATTAGCCCATGTTAACTGTAACATCAACACATACATTACTTTGCAGGAACCTTTTGAAATTCTGAAATCTATTCATATAATTGATTGATGTGTGTGTGTTCAACAGCACTAATTTTAGAACAAATTTAAACACAAACTATCTATAAATTATTGTGTGCACCTGTATCTCCAAAACTTTCCTCAATGAAGCCCTTTATTGGCAATTACAATCACTAAGAATTCATCTAATTTACATGATTTTCCTCTGTATTACAGTGTTCCATGTAGTTGAAAATTATGATTCAGAATTACAAAGCTAATGTCACTAAAGGCAACATTGACAATTCTGGAGTACAACTGTTCTTACAGCAAAACAAGCTCCCCTTCCCAGTTCTTTCAGAACCTCGATATCTTTTTACGTGAAAAGGTGTGTTTGAAATATGCAAAGATAACAGTCTCCCAAATTTGGAGTCAGTTCTTTCTTAAATAACGTAAATGTGACAGTAAACAAGTTCATTTTACCCACCTGTGGAGCAAGAACATTCTCATCTCTTTTTATGCCTTTCAAATTTGGAGGTTTCTTGGTCACACCTGATCAGGCAATGCAGCGAGAGCTCCTGAGCCAAACTCTCATGATTACATGGCAAAATGGGAATACATTTACTTCAAAACAGCAATAAGCTATGCAATGGTTTAAAAAATATATATTAGCAAATATGTGCAGACTGACCTTATTTACATTTTAAATTTAAAAGTGGAAATATATTATCATTTCTATAATGTCCCTCTTTCCAGTATTATTCCACCAGGGGACACACTAACTAATAATAATAACTAGCATCTAGGCCAGAAGTATTCAAACTTGCAGGTGATATGGGTTAGATTGCAAAATATAAACATTTAAATGACTCAGTCATAAAACGGTTTTTATTTTCATATTTATATTTATTTAGTTATTTATTTATTTTGACAACCTAATTTATTAGTTATTATAATTGGTCTAATTTTTCATGTGGCGGCCCGGTGACGCAGCAGATAGTGTCACTGTCACCCAGCTCCAGGGATCTGGGGTTTGGGGTTTGAGTTCCACTCCAGGTGACTATCTGTGAGGAGTTTGGTGTATTGTCCGCATTGGTGTCCTCCGGGTGCTCTGGTTTCCTCCCATGATCCAAGTTGGTAGGTGAACTGGCAACTCAAAAGTGTCCATAGGTGTGAATGTGTATGTGTGTGTTGCCCTGTGATGGACTGGCGCCACCTCCAGGGTGTGTTCTTGCCTTGCGCCCAATGATTCCATGTAGGCACTGGACCCACTGCAACCCTGAACTGGATAAGTGGTTACATTGAAATTGAATGAATGAATGAATGAATGAATGGTTACAGAAAATTAATGAATATTTTTTTTTGTATAATAAACAATGAAAATTTGCTTCATCAGCGAAGAATTTTACATGGCAAAACTCTCTTTCTTTCCAGAGGATTGTTCCAAGGTTCTTTTTGAAAAGAAATTTACCCACACACACTGTAAATAAACACACACCAGTTTGGGCCATATACCCCTTTTGCACACATACACACTCAAACAAGACAATTTTCTGAAAACTCATTGTGGTCAGCAGGGGCCCAATAAATGCTGTCATAGACAACTGTGATTTATGACAGTGCTTAAAAAGAAGTCTAGTTTATGGAGAATCTCATTTTTGTGTAATTTGCCAGAAGATAAAACTGCTACTCCGAGATGGTCAGGTGATCTTGCCAAGCCAGCACTTTTATCCCTGTTGTTGACACCACTTCATGTCTGTCCTGAAGGAGGGGGTGGAATGAGAGATAAAATGAGAGAAGGAGAAACTGAGTCAGTCTTGATCAGGACACTATATTATTCAGAATGTTGTGACACCCACCTATGTTCTCCAGCGATATTCTTGGAGCCTCTGTTCCAGCAACCATATACACTTCAGACTCTCTCTCTCTCTCTGTCTCTCTCTCTCTCTCTCTCTGTGAGTCAAACCTTTGGTGCAGGGCCAAAAACATACTTATAAATTTAAATGTAATGCAACATGAGCCTAGGAATGGAAATGTTGAATATATCAAGTAATGTAATAACTGCATTGTTTGAGACCTTCCAAGAAATGATGTGGTAAGCAATAAAAAAATAAATAGCCTCCCACTCACAAGAGTAATGCCATACCTTTCTGACCACACAGTCTTTTGTATTCCATTATTCTGTGTTTGCACTGGAGATACGGAGATGTGCTCTCGAAGAAATGAATGTTTCTAATCGAGGTAAACATCTCCAGGGCTCCAAGGAGTGAAGAATACACACTTGGCCTTTGAACAGTCTGTAGGCACATAAAGGGAAAATCATAGATGTGTTGTTTCATACATGTTTTCCTCCAGTTTGTCATTGAAGTGACACATCAAGGTTGCTGGAGTCTTGGTGAAAAAATGTTCTCATGGGACTAAGGGAGAGATGCTTCATTCTGTGAGATCTACTCCAAACACAAAGCACATGAGAAACACTACAGCCCACAAAGGTTCGGAAAGATGACCACGGTCACTAAATGTAGCCTACCATATTTACCCAATAGACAAAAACAAGCCTGCCCAGAAAGCTGCACTCCTCCGAGACGGCTTATCGTGTTGCATGGATCTCCAGTGTCAGCATGCTTAAACCACCAGACTCATATTTCTTGCAAATCTCTTTGGAAACCAAATGCTCTGTTAGCTGCTCAATTCCCACAAATCAATGAGAAGACACACAGAGGTTTGTCACACACCCACATTCGGTGCCAAATAATCCCAGAGACTCGTGTGTGACCAGTGCACAGACACAAATCAAGAGATAGAGTGTCAGTTAAAGGTCTATGTAAAGGCCTAGCTGGAGGGAAAAAAAGAGGAGGGCAAAAGGGCAAATCAAAGTTGTTTGTGTTTCAGTCCTGGTCTTTGCGGGGGAAGACATTGCTTGCTCACCATGTACAAGGCTCAGCTTAGATGCATGCTGATTTGAATTTGTGGGGGTTTGCTGTTTCCTCGTGTGGGTGGCAGTTTGCCCCCTGTGCTCTCACTCTCTTCAGCTCCTAGCAATTATAGTGCCCTGACTGGCCACCTTAGTCTTAATTGGGCATTTATTGTATATCTGCCACAAGGCCGAATTCAACACACTTATGAACTAACCAGTTCACGCTGTGCACATTTATGAGCCACTGCTCATGAACTGGTGTCCACATGTGCATCTGAAAAGGTTTCCTATTGGACAGGTCCTCGAGATGTAGCAGACATGGCATCACTTTGTGTTGAAACTATTGTCATATGAAGACAATATCCATGAAATGTTGTTCTACTTCACAATTATAGCATTTTTTTACACACGGGTGTTTCTACACTTCACGTTGAAGTGGGACACAGAATTTTAGAGTGGCACTACTACACCCCTTGCCAGTTGTATGGGCACAAATGTGTCTCTAGTAAAAAGCCTATAGAACACTAGATGTTTTCAGTGATGTAATAGTAAAGTGGGCTTAGCTCTGCCATGAAATAAAATCAGAAATAAAAGACTTATGAACACTAAATACAGTTTTATTAATTATATTCATTCTGTTTATGTGCACAGGAACAGTAAACTTTCTCAGTTCTGCACCGTTTGCCATAACTGCATCCACGTTTCCTCAAACATACACATGATAAACAATGGAAATGTGTTACTAACTTTCTATAGTTTCTAATTTTATATTGTCAAGAATTTAATGAACCATAAACGAGAGTCTTATTATGCTCATGAGAAATCCTGCTGGGCGGTGTGCTCTTATTTTCTGCGGACAGTGAATAACTGTTTGCTTTAGTGGTGTATTACGTATTTTTGGTAGATTATATAACTGTCTATGATCAAAATGTACCGCTATGGGCTATAATTACCTCGTCTAGTGACTTTCGGTTAAACATTTATGAATGTCCATTACTCGAGCAAAACCCGAAATAAAGTGGTTGACTGAAAGCGTTAATTGCACGAGCGTTCACGGGGCAATATGGGATTCGTAAAGCAATATGGGAAGCTGGGGGTAATATGGGAAATGTAGTGACTGTTGTGGAGTGTCCTTTAGTTCTGCTCACACTTTTGAACTATATCGATTTTTACAGCCGTAATTTTACTGGGGCACACAGCAACATTTTGCAGTAAATTGGGAGATGCCCCTGTTTGCACTTACCCATAGAAAATAAATAAATAAATACACACCCTTTATATATAGTTTGCCCTAAACAACATATTAGCATATTTCTCAGGCAAATACACCAGTAAGCTCACTGGGCCTCATTTTGAGTTTCATTATAAAGCTCAATTAAAATACATATTGTACTCTCATTTGCAAAGATAATAACCGTGAATGCTTAAATAAACCAATTCTTACTTAGGTAAAATAATTACATATTTTAAGTAAAAGTTACCCAAACAAACTTACAAAACCCCTAAGTATGGGTTATAGCATGAGAAAACTGCAGTGGATCTTCTAATATCCAGCATTTATAAGCGTATGAAATGTGTATGGGTCTGTTTTTGGCTTGTTTGTACCTAATTACACTACTCTTAAAATTATTTCAATTTTTCCCCCACGTTTTAATTGATATTTCTGCAGTTTAAAAAAATCATTATTACATTATTACCAGTTCTTTGTTTCTACACTCACTGTCCATTCTCTTAGATCCACTTACCATACAGGAGCATTTTGTAATACTACAATTACAGAATGTTGCCAACCATACTTTTTCATACCCTTTCAACTTTGTTCTTACATGGTCTGTGTCATCAAAGGACCACCACAGCGCAGGTATGTTTTGGGTTGTGCATCTTTCTCAGTGCTGTGCTGACATTGACGTGGTGGTGGTGTTTTAGTGTGTCATGCATTGATCCAAGTAGATCTGACTCAGCAGTGCTGCTTGAGTTTTTAAACACTGTGTCCACTCACTGACCACTCTGTTAGACACACCTACCTAATTGGTTCACTTTGTAGTGTGTAAAGTCAGAGAGAGTAGCTTTTGTATCTGCTGCTGCACAGTTTGTATGTTCTTCATCTGTGGTCACTGGGCTGGTAAATGTAACCAGTTACTACCCACTTCTATTCAGCAGTTCTCATGTTTATAACGTTTTGGGTTTTTTTGTCTAATGATACTAAGACACTTTAAAATAATCTCCACTATGTCTAATGAGCCATAAAGCTTCTAAACATTAAATTGTTTCTCTGAGTAATCACAATTTTTAAATCTGTCCTCTCTACTTTAAGTAATGATACCTCTTATGTATGTGATGACACATGGTTGTCGAGTTCACTAAATAAATCACAGTCGGAAGAGCCACATGCTGAGAAGTTGATCAGAAGGAACTATTAGGCTCATTGAAAGCAGTAGATTACTGTCATGTTTATACAATTCAGAACTGTCATGCTCTTCATAAGGACTAGAAGTGGAATAAGAAATCATTTCTCATCTAAAAACCTGGGAGATGCCAAAATGTGAACAGGTTTATCTACCTTTACAAAACTAGTATGTTGCACTACCTGGCCAAAATTATTTGCTCGTCTGCCTTTACATGCATATGAACTTGATTGATATCCCATTCTTAATCCATAGGGTTTAATAAGATGTCTGCCCACACTTTGCAGTTCTAACAGCTTTAAGTCTTCTGGGAAAGCTTTCCACAAGGTGACCATTCTTCTAGAAGCGCATTTGTGAGGTCAGGCACTAATGTTGGTTGAGAAGGTTTGGCTTCTATTGGGTTGAAGTCACATGGTGGAACAGGACGGGGCCATCCCCAAATTATTCGTAAAAAGTTGGAAGCATGAAATTGTCCAATATCGCTTAGTATGCTGAAGCATTAAGAGTTACTTTTACTAGAACTAAGGTGCTAAGCCTAAATCCTGAAAAACCCCACACCATAATCCCCTCTCCACCAAACTTTATACTTGGCACAATGCAGTCAAACAAGTCCCGTTTCCTGGCAACTGCCAAAACCAGACTCATCCAACGGATTGCCAGATGGAGAAGTGTGATTCATCACTCCAGAGAACACACCTTCACTACTCTAGAGTCCAGTGGCAGATTGCTTTACATGCATAGCATTGCGCTTGGTGATGTAATTCTTGGATACACCTGCTCAGCCATGGAAACCAGGGGCGCCGCTAGGGATTTTGGGCCCCATGAAAAGATATCACTCTGGGCCCCACCACCCCAGGATATGCCCAAGCTAAAAAACAACTGTAGTGTTTGATGAAAGACCGTATTTTGCAGTTTAAATGTATTATTAATGGTACAATTATTTAATGTAACATTGATATTAAGCAATAATAACTTCAAATAAATGACTTAATAAATAAATCCTAAATTTAAAATAACATTATCATCAATAGAAATGGATAATCATATAGCCAGTTGGCTATTTTACCCCGTGTGACTTGTCATAAGCAAAATCAGCATATGCTATGTTTATGTTCTGGAGACTATTATGCTGGGCAACAAGCACTGGCATCCTGTTAGTGACCAGCTTGGTTTAACACAAACGTGACCATGGAAGTGACTGGAACACTTGAATTCAATGATTTGGTTGAGTATGTGAATACTTTTGACAGTATGGTATGATGGCATTTTTGGTGGACTATTACACCATCACTGTAACATGACTGTGATGATAATGATCAGCCTCTCAACATATTTGCTCTGTTGGGGTCCTGACTATTGAAGAACAGGTTGGAAAGGAACTGAAAACATATGCAGAGCAACAGTTGGACTACACTCTGTAATTATAAGTGAACCTGCATGATAAGGCTATAGGGTGTGCACATTTTTTTCCCCAACAGGTGTACTCACAAGCACCTCATATGCACACTTGATGTGACCCTGGTCTTCAATAAGTCTTCATCAGAGGCTCCTTGTTTGAAGAGTACCGATGTTACACTCTGAGTCTAAGTGGGTCCTCACTTAGATAAGATAAGATAAGATAAGATAAGATAAGATAAGATAAGATAATCCTTTATTAGTCCCATAGTGGGGAAATTCATGGTGTTACAGCAGCAAAAGGACTGTAAAGTAATAAAAAAGAGGTAACAAAAAAAACCTTAGTAATTACTATAAACATAAATAATAGAATATGACATATAATAAAAAATGGAAATATCAGCTCTGAAGAATATTTACAACTAATGAATATGACTATTGTACATGGAAATATTGCACGAGATATTGCACATTAGTAGATAGATTGAAATATTGCACATTATATTGGAGAATATCACAGTGTTGATTTAAGTACAGCACATTGTATGTATCATCCAAATAAATGTACATTCTGTATTTCAGTGTAAGTAAAGTGTCAGTGTAGATTGATGTGAGTGGTTTACTGGGAGCAGTGAACAGCAGCAGGAAGGAAGGACCTGCGATAACGTTCCTTCACACACTTTGGGTGAAGCAGCTGGTCACTGAAGGAACTGCCCAATGCTATCAGAGTCTCATACAAGGGGTGAGAGTCATTCTCCAGCATTCTCCCACCACATGCTGGGTCTAGGGGGCCTCCCAGGACAGTGCAGGCCTTCCGAATAAGTTTGTCCAGTCTCCTCCTGTCTGTGGCAGAGATACTGCCGCCACAGCAGACCACTCCATAAAATAAGGCTGATGCCACTATTGCAATCAAAAAAGGTCATCAGGAGTGGTCCCTGCACTCCGAATGACCTCAACCCCCTGAGCAGGTAGAGTCTGCTCTGTCCCTTTCTGTAAAACCAATAATAGGATGTGTCAATAAACTGAGAAAAAGAAATAACTCATTAATAGGTATTTTACCTTCTCCTTTATTAAGACAGATAGGGTTTGAGGCATGTTTTGCTGAAGTTAGAGAACAACAAACACACCTTTTAACTTGTCATAGTGGTTTAAACACAGATGCGCAAAGTGCAGCCCATGCCTAATGTAAGCTAAGGCAAGGAGGGGGAACTCTGAGGAACTCAGCCGGGTGAGACTTGAACCCGGACACCCCTTTGCCAAGCAAAAGTTGAGTGTGTGTTTGAAATGATGAATTTTTTGTCATAAGAAAGTGAGTGGAGAGCTGTTTTATAGGGTGCGTAATGTTGGAAAGGAGGAGTTTGGGCATGGTCCTTCTCCCAAACTTTAGTTATTTGATAATTCCCTTAAAACGTAGGAAATCCTGTATTCTGTTCATACCAAACTACAAAACTGAATCAAAATGATATTCAAGCTACTTGTTTACACAAAAATCTAGTGTGATCATCAAAGGAACTGACAAAAACACATTTATATTTTCTCAACAATAACCAAATATTTACTTGATAAAGGAACAGGGCATTGCTGGGAATCTGACTTTTATGTAGAAATACTTAATTTTCTATATAAACACCTGATTAAAACAGTGCTGTATCTAATGCACAGTGGTGCAACAGGTACTGTCACTGTCTCACAACTCTAGGGTCCTGGGATTGTGGGTTTGAGCCCAGGTGACTGTCATTGAGGAGTTTGGTATGTTCTCCCAGTGTCTGTGAGGGTTTCCTCCAAGTGCTCCAGTTTCTTCCCACGGCCCAAAAACACAGGTTGCTAGGTGAATTGGCTACTCAATGAATGTGAGTGTGTGTTCTATCACCCCCTGCCGGGTGTGCTCCCAACTTGTGCCTAGACAATGAATGAACATTTCTAATGCAGTCCAGTCACAGAATATACAGAGCAAATCACTTTTTCTCGGATGATCTAGTTTTAATAAATCCAGAAACGTTGCCTATTTTCATGTAATGTTAGAGCTAATTGTACTGGATGTAGTCAATGTAGTCCATAGACATTGTAGTTGGCTAGCTTGCTTTTAGGTTTACCATCTACCACAGATTACCACAGGAATTTAGACAGTAGTATAAAGAAACCAACTGATCAGAATTGTCCACGACTGCAGTAGAACTAGATGTCCAAAGAACACATTCATTAAAAAAAAGATGTGCCAACATGCAAGAAATCAGTTTTCCACATTTAGACCATGCATCTGTGGCAGTCAACTGTGGATTTATATATATTTATGTTTTTTTAGGGCTTTGAAATGCAAATGTTCCCCAAAGTAAATTAAATACCTAACATTTGGAAAAATCTGCAGATGGAGTCTATTTAACTTGTAGCTAATGTGTATGGCAATATATGTGTATATATAAACTTAATGGACACTGACCAGTTGAGGATCTGACAAATTAAAAAGAAAATTTAATTCATGATGTTTCACTATGCTGTAAAAGGCTCAAACTTAACTGCTGACCAGAGGAAAATCATGCAAGTTTGCTTCACTTGAACATGTAGCTAACTACACTATAGAATACATTTGAGAAGCAACAAAGTTTGCAGAATTATGGCGCCCTCCTGGGTGCAGAAATGATACTGCAGGTGTATTGTGATGCACTGTATGTTGTGCTGCACTATTGGCCACCAAGCTGATGATCCACACCCAAAGCTAAGCAGGTTTTAGGAGGGATGCCCTTCCAGGCTTAATGCTCCCATTTCACATGAAGTGATTCATTCATTGCGTGTAACCCGGAATCACTGGGCGCAAGGTGAGAACACACCCTGGAGGGGGCCAAGGAACTTCATACAGATTAAAAAAAGAAAAACAAAAATCACACAAAAGATTTACATTTTGTTCCATTTTTTAATACTTAAAATCATTTCATTTAACACCTATGGGATATAAAGCTTTTCCAGAGAGAAAACTTTTGTAGATCCCAGTAGCCTACAAAACATACACCATCAATATTTTTTACCTTCAACAATGGATGGCAAAGGGCAACAAGTCATAAAAATTAAAATAAAAAAGACACTAAATTATACTTCCCCCTCTGCAATCCACAGACATCACACCTAGCAAAAACTGATATCCTTAGATGACAAGGCATGGATATTGGAGGAGTGGAGTGTGAAACTGGCACGAAACTACCAGCTCCACTCACTGATTAGAATATGATTTGTTTCACAAAAGACAAACAGGTCTTTTGTTTGTCTAGTTAACCCAGATGGAGTAGTTACTGCTTAGGTCAACATTTCCCAAGAACATATGGGGGTCGTTTGTTTAAAACAGTGTGGGATAATACTGCACAAAAGGGTGTGAAGGATAACTAGAACTGATATGGGTGGTTTAGTCTTCTCTAACCTTTTTCCTGCTAGCTCAGATTAGCATCTCTGTTAAGGAATCGGCTATCAATTTCAGGGAACTTGACAGCTGAAGCCAGAGCCTAACGTTTCATTCTAACGGACGGAATGAGGCAGAGGGATTAATTCTGTACATGTTTTTTTTTCTTCATAATGTGAAATGCTTAGCTTATTATAACAATACTCACAGACAGTGGTCAAGAACTTTATCATCTAGCGAACAGGCAGGCAAGTGAATGTGACGTTAAAAAACAAAACAAAACAGCATTAAAAAAATCATTCTTAGTTCAACAGATAAGTCAAATCAACACCTTACCTCCACAGGATCAATTCTACACATGCCAGACGAAACTGTTTTTTTTTGTCTTTTCTGAGATTACTATGGTTAATACAGAAGCCACAAAATGTCCTTACAGTAAAGGTCACAGGGAGAGCTTTATGCTGTTAAAGATGGTGAGAAGGGATTTCGCAATGACTAAGCACACCCCTTGGTGGGGCTGTGTACACTGTGATGCTGTGGGATGGTTAAGCTTTGGCCATTCCCACATCAGCAGTGCTGAGCAAACAGCATCTGGCATAGAGAGAGGGGGCCACTACCGACCCACAGCATGGCTGTCGTGTTCAATAAACAGCTGTGCCAAGTGTTGATGGGCAGTTGCCTGGGTAACATTCTAACCCATTGACAGCCATAGCTGTGGTGGTGGTAATGGGGGTGGGGGTCTACGGAAGGGTGTCTGTATAAGGGGGCAAAAGCAGTAAAAAAAGGGCTCCAGTCTTTTTTGTTTTCTCCTTTCATTCAACAAAGAGTTGCCCAAACTGTATTGTGTGTCTATAGTGAACACCCCCACTGTGTAAAGAGTGAGGTGGGGAATGGTTTAACCCTATAACTGCTGAAAAAGCGTAGTTCTCTCAAAACAAAGCAATCTGTTTAAACTCTCTGAGACATTACTCTGAAATACAATGAAAATGAAAAGAAATAATGACAAAGAGGTGGATAGAAGTGTGAAAAGTGAGGCAAGAGGAAGACCAAAGTGAATGCTCTGCAAAAGTGCTGGCAGCACAATAAAAAACACAAAGAACAGCAGAACAACACCTAGCTCAAAAAGCTTCCCAAACATCAGGCTTTTGCTGATGTGTTGACATTTTTATGGGGAATGGGAAAATCGTCTGAAGTATAATAAGGAACAGAACACATTTTCCTGTGTGATTGTATCCTATTTGAACCATAAATAACAATACAAATTCAGATCTGATTCACTTGACTCTTCCTACAAGGAAAAATAAATAAATGTGGTTGAAGAGCAATAAAAACAAAGGGCTGAGAAATACATATTAATTTCTCTGCTTCATTGAACACTGAAAATTAAACGTTCTTTCCCCAGAATGGAGCCTAGAAATTGTGGGAGTACAACAGAGTGAATGTGGTGAAAATAGGTGTTAGTGAAATGGAGGATGCATAATATGGGGAGTGGGAGGTGTGCTTGCAGGGTCCTGGTGGGGGTCCAGTTGGATGGAGTGATACCAGACCAATGGCCCATGGATCTCTCAACCCCCTCCCACCCCTTTTTGTTGGTTTGGGTACACGGGGGAATCTAACCCAGGCTGGTGATGTTGGCCCTGCCACCAGGGGGCGCCACAATGCGCTGAGTGGTACGACGAGGAACATTGTCATCAATTTGAGCTCCTGAGGGAAAAGAAAGTAAAATAGACTGATTTAATGTGAAATTGCAGGAAAACTAACAGTTACATGAAATTTGATTAGCAAAAATAAATCATTTTACAAAGCGCCAGGAGGCTGTTACTGACCAGACAAGCTGAATCCAGACTGGTGCAGGTTGCGGATGGGTTGAGGAGTGGGTTTGGCTGGAGAAACCTTGTTGGAGGTGACAGGAGTCATTACTTTAGGGGTAACAGTGACTTCACACACTGGACCATCATAAAGACCACGTGGGACCCCACGCAGCTCAGCAAGCTGAGGACAGAGAAGACAATTTTACTTGAGAACATGAAAGAGGACGGCATGACAATATTTTAATATAATGTAATATAATCTGTGTTGATTAGTAATATCCACGGCAATATATTATAACCCTCTGATGTGTCCTAGGTGAGATTAATAGAAAAACACACAAAACACTTGTTACGATTGTATAAGTTTGATCAACAGAATCACAGCGTATTGTGTGGTTTGTGAGAGGCATATTTATATATTGTAGTCTTCTAAAATTTCAGGATTGTAAAGCCAGCCACTGCTGATTAATGTGCACAATACCATGCAGCCCTAAAGCTTAGTCGTGGTATGCAATTGATATGCAATTTCAAAAACAGACAGAAAGTGTTGAGAGGTTTCACTAAGCCTTTTCTTAGGTTCTTAGGTTTATATTGTGGTACAAAGAATTTTGATTGAATCCATGAGAAAGAAGTGATGAAAATGCACCCTGCTGCGAGCCTTTATCCTCTTGTAGACGTAATCAGGGAAGGGCTTGCGGGTGATGTAACGTCCAGAGCCTTCGGTGGTATGGAGGTTTCCATCCTCCAGTACAATCTTCCCCTGACTGATTACTACCAAGGGAGCTCCTCGCACCTCCATGCCTTCAAAAATGTTATATTCCACTGCCTGGAATTGCACAGAGAGAGAGAGAGAGAGAGAGAGAGAGAGAGAGAGAGAGAGAGAGAGAGAGAGAGAGAGAGAGAGAGAGAGAGAGAGAGAGAGAGAGAGAGAGAGAGAGAGAGAGAGAGAGAGAGAGAGAGAGATTTAAAATCAAAGAAATGAAAGCAAAACTATGGCCATAAAGATTAATTATTTATTTAAATATAAACAGCTGGTATGGGCTTTTCTAACCACATACATCCAAAAGAATCTGGGTTGAAAACATAACCGATTTTGATTAACAGCTTTCCTGGCACATTGACTTAATTATAAAGATGTATTTGATGGATTTGTTGGATTCTGCATTTCAACAGCTCTGAGCAAATGCAATCACCACAGCCGTCAGTGTCAGCCTGACCAGCAGATCCAAGTGGACAATGACAGCGGGACATGAAAACAGAACCAGTGGAGGGAGGGAGGGAGGAAGGAAGGGAGAGAGAGAGAGAGAGAGAGAGAGAGAGAGAGAGAGAGAGAGAGAGAGAGAGAGAGAGAGAGAGAGAGAGAGAGAGAGAGAGAGAGAGATCACCAGATTCGTGTCTGACCTCATCACACTAACTACATTACCAGACATCTAGAAAGGACTCCAAAACACTAACAGCAAGTGACACATTGCCCAGCTGTCAGAAATGAGATGAGTAGTTATAATTTATGAGCTCTTTTAGTAGGAATCTTCAGAGAACTCTTGAGCAGAGTATGAACAGAAAAAAATGTATAGTACCAAAGGCCAAACTTAATAGATGGATAAAATGCTGGTGTCTGCCTCAAGTGTACAAAAGTGTTTGGATTGTACAAAACTGCCAAAATTGTGCTAACAACACTGTAAAAAGGTACATGATATTCTTAAGAAAACTATCACATAAAACAAAACTTCTCACTACATGCTGACCTGATCAAATTTAAACACCAAGCCCTATAGATTTCCTAGTGTCTGCAGGCTTGTTTCTTCAATAAAAAAATTAATAGTCAAATATTTAGCAATAATACAGAGGAAAAAATATTGAAGTATTCAGCTCATTTTACAGTTATGCCAATTCTAGTCATGTAAAAAAAGTCCTTCGCTGGAATAGGGCCTAGTCACGGTATAGAACTGTGTACCAGCCCCTACCTCATACATAATCTACATAAGTTATGGTCTTAGACACATTAAGAATGCGAGCAGTTCTTCAAATTAACTCTTTATAAGGCCACAGCTGTTCACTGAAAACCATTCCAGGTGACGACCTCATGAAGCCGATTAAGCGAACGCCAAGAGTGTGCAAAGCTGTCATCAAAGCAAAAGGTGGCTACTTTGAAGAATCTAAAATATAAAACATATTCTTGGGTTTTTAACACTTTTTGTTTACTACATAATTTCATATGTGTTCCTTCATAGTGTTAACGTCTTCCATATTCATTTACAATGTAGAAAATAATAAAAAAAAAGAAAAGAAAAAACATTGAATGATAAGATGTCGAAGGTTGGATGTTCGAGTCCTGCTCTGAGTGACTGTCTGTGAGGAGTTTGGTGTTTTCTCCCCATGTCTGTGTGGGTTTCCTCCAGGTGCTCCGGCTTCCTCCTTCAGTCCAAAAACACACAGGTGGATTGGCGAATCAAAAGTGTCTCTAGGGCTGAGTGTGTGAATGAATATGTGTGTGTGTGTCACCCTGTGAAGACTGGCGCCCCATCTAGGGTGTGTTCCTGCCTTGCGCCCAGTGATTCCAGGTAGGTTTCGGACCCACCATGACCCTGAACTGGATAAGCGGTTACAGCATGTCCTAACCTTTGACTGGTACTGTATACCGCCTTAAACCTGAAGGTTTATAAGAATTTGTAAACAGTTGCTCATGTGTCTGTCTTGATTGTTTAAAAGATAATTTATTATAATACGATAAACTGTATGTGTGTGCATGTGTACTTACCAGGTTGTGGCTCTTAGCAGAAATAATTTTAGTGACATCAGGGTCCCACAGCACCAGGTCGGCGTCTGAGCCCACAGCGATGCGACCTTTACGGGGGTACAGGTTGAAGACTTTGGCTGCATTGGTGCTGGTCACAGCCACAAACTGATTCTCATCCATCTTCCCTGTCACCTGCGAACCAGAACGTTCTCAGTGATTTCAGTAACAAAGTTAACACCTATGGGCAAGGACAGTATTTTACAATGACAGCTATATGAACAATAATGGTATGTACAAGTAAATACACAGAATAAACTAACTGTAATATGAACTAAATGTACTCATCCATTTAAAATGCAGATTCTCCCTGTAATCCCAAGCTGCATTGCATTCAGCATTAACAGCATGTACAGGTTGTTCCAAAATCATTGTAGAACTCATATTTATGCTCACCACACACTTGTCCCAGACAAGGGACATTCTCTCCTCGGTGCCATTGGTGCCCTCTGGGATGACGGTGAAGTTATCTTTGCCTACAGCACGCTGTGAGGTGTTAAAGGTGCAGTGAGCACTGCCAGTCACCTGCAAATCACCACTTCACACCAGAGAGACAAACAACAGAGATTCACTTTGAGCAAATTATGAAATCATACATTCATACAAGCAATATGTGCAGAAGTTTTAGAAAGATTTTAGGCCAATCTGGTGGTGAAAGGCTCACTCTTCGTACCAGAGAAGAGGTCTTATTTTAAACTTTGGGTTAAACATTTTGCCATAGGATATATATAGGTCCATGTTAGATTAAAAAAATACTTTATGAAAAAAATTAACTAATATTCAGAAATGAAAATATATTCATTCATAATTCATAGCAAAAAATGTTATTGATATTTACAGCGATCTTATTTTAATTGTCCATATAAATACAGAAGCATCAAATGAATAGCGAGTAACAGTGTTCTTTGACTTTTGCTAGATAACAGGACTTAGCTTTTTCAAGAGAAAGCTTGTTTCATATCAGGATAAATGGCTCCCTCTAGTGGTCAGAACTTAACTTACAAAAGCCCACGGCTTCAGCTACATTTATGTAGCCACTGCACTGCATTTATGACTAGGATAGGGCTCATGGGAAATGGGTCATGTGTGTAGCACGCACCATGAAAGCAGGGAGTTGAGATAGTCGGGGGTAGTGGGATCCGGGCTGAGGGGTGGAGACGTGACATACGCAGCAGCCTTGGCCCAGTTTTTGCTCCAATAGTGAGTGCCATCTGTGCCGAGACTAGCTGAGATAGGCTCCCCATACACTACAGTGCCTGTCAGAGAGACGAGAAGAAAGAAGAATCAGCAACCATTCAATAAACATGAGTCATTTAAATCTGAATGTTATAATAAAAAAATAAAAAAAATAAAAAAAGAATTTGTAGAGACACTGTATAGAAATTTCTTATTGTAGCTCTTTCTGGATTTGGGTTAATATAATTCAGTCAACCACAGCCAACAATCACAAATTAATCCCTAGGCTTTGTTCTACATATTCAAATTGAGGGAGTGCATAGCAAGGGGATTGGGGGTGGGATGCATCCTTAATTAAGACCCCATCCACTTCGCTTATTGTTGGGTTGAAGGCTGAGGTTAAAATTTTAATATTCAACATTGTTTCCCCAGCTTTGTCAAAAATGCATTCTGAACACAACATCAATGGGCCATAGCATTACTGAAGACTGTACTTAAAACGGGGTTGTGCTAAATTACTCTGAAGAGAAAACAGATTTTGTGAATTAATTAGCTAAATAGCATTGTAAGTTGAAAACCTTTAACTGTTGTATGTATTCATTTACCACCCACTCAGCTCATATTACTTTTGTTAAATGTTGCTTGCGTATTAACAGTGGCAATATTATTTGATAAATATTTAGTGGTAGCCACTTACTTACAGGTGTCCTTTCTCATAGCTGCTTATTCTGTTATTTGTAGTTAAGCTACAATTGCAATACTTTAATTCCAGATTTTCTACTGCCTGTAGTTGTAGAAATTATACAGGTTCATTTATTTTGTGTTTGCAACCTTGCCAGTGCAGTGTAGTCTCTTTGGAAATGAGCATCAACAAAATATCTTAACTATTTAGAATTTGGTTACTAAGGAAATCTCCCTAATAGGCCAGCTTTCAGTCTAAACGTCTAATGGAGAATCTGAATAAAACTCTATAATATGCGCTCTGGCTTAGTCTCATTAATTGCAGTGAAAAAAATGTTGTTTATTTGGTGTTTTGTCTCGAATGATGGCCTCACCTTTTTTCCTGGCTTGAGCGATGACGTCAGCAGCACTCTTACTCATCACCTTGGTGACGTAGAGAGGGCAGTTGGTTTGATTGGCCACTGTTATCGCACGATTGACTGCCTCAGCCTCCACCTATAAAAAGAGCATAGACTTATTCTCTGATATTCATGCTGAATTACAACCTGGACCTTTCCCTAAACCTCTACTCAGCATCCCCTTAATGCTGACAGTGCTGTCCACAGGCAACCATCCTGATCCAAAAGCAATTCAAAGTGTTTCCGTACACTGTGATCAATGGCTATAAAGACCAACAATGAAAGAGGATTTTTACAGCACATTACAGAGTCAGACAATAAGAATACAACAAAGTGAAATACAAAGAAAAACTGTGGCTTAAAAGTTAGCACTCGCTTTATGTTCTAGAATTTAGTGTACTGTACTATACTCTACTCAATTTATTTCTTCTTTTTCTTCTTCTAGAATCAATATCTTACAAACTATTTAATGTAGAAACTTTGTCTTGTAAATGGTAGGTCTTTCTGTTTTCTACACTTTATTCTCTCTCTCTCTCTCTCTCTCTCTCAATGGCTGTATAACATAATCAAAGGCAAGTGTAGGCTAGAGCAGGAATTCTCAACCTATTCCACTCCACTTGAGAATCAGGAACTGAAAAATAAAAAGATATATCATCCATTTCAGTTCAAACACAGAAATTAAAATGTGTATGTAAGATGAAACTGATGATGTTTAACACTAGCACCAAGCACCAAGCACTGGTCAATTAATTGCTGTGAGATCTTCCTTCTACAATGCTTCAACCAATAAGCACAGAGGTCCTGCATTTAAAAGCTGTGATTCACTTTACTGCCAGCTAGAATTTTACCTGAGGTCATGAGGGTGGACCTGTGGACTACCTGTGTGTTCTTCACAATCCTAGAGGGCAATAAATCCTCCAGGATTGGGCTGTGGCGCAGTGAGTCTGTATTCACTGTAGTTATATATTATCTTTCACTACTTTTGGGATGAGTCTATGTATTTTGGGATGTAAACAAACCAGTGTACCTTAGTATCTTATCTCGCTAATGTTCTTGTGGGTGAATTCCCTCAAGTGGATCAAATACCCACAGTCGTGTTTCAAACTGTAGTCTTAGGCCTAGAATATATGCTGCTATTGCAGCAAAGGGGGCATAAATTACCAGTTAAAGGGGACAAAAAAAAATCACATTTTCAATGCATACTTTTCAGTACCTGGAGTACCTACCAACACAACTTGAAACTTGACAACCCAGTCAGTGTTTTTGAGAGCCGCTTAAGTCTGAAAACATATAAATGTTTTCATAAAAAACAAGCTGTTTTGGCTTTGCAGCTGACATCAAGTGCAAAGACTTAAGAAATGAACCACAATTGTGGAAAAGGTGTATAATATGTCCCCAATAACATTAGAATGAACGTTGGGTAAGCAGAAGTCCATAAATCTTTGCCTATAGAGTGTGTAAAGATGTGTTAAGGGAAGCAGGTACAATATTTCAATCGCATACCTCCTCTGGACGACTCAGGACATGGCCCTCAGGTCCAGTGATGCCCAGCTCTAGGATCCTTTTCTGCTCCTGAAATATTTATATCATTAGAGGGTAATTCAGCAGGATGACTGAAGCCACTTAATACATGTCAAGTTGGTGGTAAAAAAGACATAAGTGTTACCTCTGCAATGATGTCACCATTCTCTGCATGCACTTGGGCAATTGCTCCCATGTCACGGATCACACTAAATACCTCATACATCTAAGCAGGAAACACAAAGAGCCAGACATTTTGCTGTCAGCCAAGAAGACTGTAGTAGTTGGCAAGGATTCACAGATACAAGGACAGAATCACCTAAGCAAAGGAACATAAATCAATGCTCTCAAAGCATATTTAGCAAGATGAAAGACTACTATTTTAAGGATTTAATGGAAGACAGCAGGTAACGCTGCCAAAAGCAAGATACTTTATAGAAGACTGAGAGGTGATTCTTATAGACATGTCTAACTTATTGCTAACATTAGTTTGCATTCTACATGAAGAAATGAGGTAGCTCTCATCATCTGTAGTGAATCTAACCGGAATCTACAGCTACAGGAAATAAAGGCTTTCATTGCTAATTCCCCAGAGACTGCCTGCAATATACACCCAACCATTTCCTCAGTCAAAATACTTTCCGTTTGCCAGTAAACCAGCAATTAGATACACCAGATTACATATACACTGATAATAATTATTTGAATGTGTCATAATAACATATTAACACCAAACAACTTACTATAATTTAAAAGCTCCATAATCGTACCTGGGAATCGTTAAGCTGGAAAACATCCTTATAAGCCAAATAGACCAAGAAAGAATTGACACCTACACAGATGCAGAAAAGAGGCATGTAAGTATGTATTCCCACAAGATTACAGAGATAAACTTAACATCCAGACAAAGTAAACAAGTATATAGACAATGCAATCTAATCTAAACTGGGAATCTAAGCTGTGTTTTACATTACATATCACAGAATAAGTAGAGTAAATGTGCTATTAATAGAAACATTACTATGTTATGACAGTACATTTTACTGCCTGCAAAACAATAAAAATTGTTCAAAAATTGTTATCAGCCAATCAAAATAGCCTCCACATGCTACATTTGCCATCAATATTTTATAAAGCACTGAAATTTTGCTTAATGTTGTTTTGATTAGCTCCAGCTTTAGCAGTGTTAAATCAGCGGATGGGGCAATTTTCATAGCTCAAAACTCTGATTAAATCTGGAAACCTGTCACTTATATGTCGAGTCTTTCAAAATTTTTGTGATTTACTTCGTGTAAACACAGGAAACTAAAGTTAACACAGTTTCCACAATCCACATTTAAATGGTCAACATTTGCATTTGTCCCTTGCAAATATTGTGTAAAGCCAATTTATTTTGAATAAATAGAATTATTTAAAGCACACTTCTAAATTGAATTTTAATTTGAATTAAATGCAATAAAAATGCGTCACCAATCTTATATAGTTTTTGAGATTTATTGAATTTCAGAGTTTTGTGTACCATGGTCTTTCACCAGGGCCTCCATCTCTTCCTGCATGCCCTTGTGCCATTCGGTGAGGTCAACATGGAGAGAGTAATCGCAGCATGACTTGCTGTCAGCCCATTCCCTCCATTGTTTGAAAGCTGCTATGAGGCTTATGCCAGGCTCTGGCACCACATGGTCAACTGTAAAACACACAAACAATACCTCTGGTTAACAGTTTACTTCTTAATTCTGTTAAATTTCACAACACTAGCAAAAACATCTCTCTGAAAGCATTCAACAAGGTAAATCAAACATGTGACCCAGCAGCAGGAGAAAACATGAACAGCAACAATAAAGCCCAGCAGCCCTGAGTAGGAGTAAGTGTGGGGGAGTGCAGTGCAGTCCTGGGAGAACTCCAGGAAACAGCTAATTGGCAGCCCTCTCCAAATCCTGCTCATTTTTGCTGGTTGAGGCTCTGCTGTCGCATTCTGCACATGCCTGACGTTGCAGTCCTGGGCCTGACAGTGTGGACTGAATCGCTCCCTCACCCTCACCCTCTCTCTCACTCTCTTTCTCTCTCTCTCTCACGCACACACACACACACACACACACACACACACACACACACTCTATGAAGCTAAGTTGAGGCTGTCTGTGTAAGCAGCTGGCCTCCTAGTCCTGTGCACCCCAAGTCATCTCACACATCCACCCAGACAGGACATCTGCTGTAGCCTTATGCATACCATGCAATCCTACAAAAGCTCAGCAAGTGAGTAGAATTAAGGAGAGCAGTATTTATAACTGTAACTACAAGTAATCGTCTATATCCTAATGTTCCTCTGTTATCTGATTTCAAAGAAAATGTTGTATGAGTAGGTGTCCCGCAAGGCAGACACTTCATATTCATAATCAATGCATATTTTACATTTCATATTTATATTTACCAATAGATGTTTAAACATACGAGTAAACACATGGTCACATTGCTTACAACCTGAGGTGTGCATTTACAAGTTAATGCTCTTCAGTTTTGCACATACTGATCATGGTAGTGCCTCCAGCGAGAGCAGCACGGGTGCCCTGGTAGAAGTCATCAGCTGCTGTCATGCCCCGGTCGGGCATCTGGAAACGGGTGTGAACATCAATGCCACCAGGGATCAGCATCATGCCATGGGCATCAATAGTTTTCACCCCACCAGGAACAATCAGGTTCTCTCCAATTTGCCTGAGGAGTGAGTGAAAATTTTAAAAAGGTTGGGCAAACATTGTAAATAACCAGAGTACATTGAAAAATATAGGGCTAAATCTTTACACCATCTAATGTTTTTCTTAATAAATAAGTATGGATTCTAGGATGCAATATTGTGTGATAAGATGCTGAAACCTTTGATTGTTACATTACACCTGAGAAAGTGGGAGATTTACTGTTATTTTCATCTTTAAGAATATATGCACAGGCAATCTGAATTTAACTTAAAAATGTTGTGATTGTACTTGTTTTTAAAATCTTGCTTGTAAAGCATTAACAAAAAGATTTAACAACAGCATAAAGACACAACTCACAAAACCACAACTTACTTAATGACCCCATCTTCCATATAGATATCTGCAAGGAAGGACTGGTCATCATTTACAATCTTGCCCCCCTTGATGAGGAGACGGTCACTCTGAGGGAGAAGAAAAGATAAAGAGAGAGTGGTTGGAGGTTGTAATACAGCTCTGCTCATACTTGCACAGATTCAGAACAGCTGTGTACACCTGTTAATTCAGCATGACTACAAATCTCCTGATGTCATCAACTGAATTCCAAACTTAATTTGGAAACTCAAGATTAACTGCAGAAACACCTTGTTCTTTTGGTTCATCAGCAACACAAATGTTGCAAGCACGTTTATTGTAGTTTATAGTTTATATTGAAATCTGTGTCTAGTTGGTTGCACTTCAAAAAACATACAAAAAGGAAAATCAGTATCACAATTTAGGGACATTAAAAAAGATTAATGGAACACATATTGCATATTTAAATCATACAGCAGATGAACGCATTAGTTATGGTCTGAATAGAGAACTTGATTTGCCATTGAAATCACTAAGTAACCATTAAAAATGTATTAACTTGTTACATTATACATTTCAATAATAACTTTTATGAAAATTTTCTGCAAATTACAGTGATATGAATTATGACAGCCATAGAAAAGATTTTGAGGAGATTTAACAGATTGGGGCAACAGGGTAAGAGACAGTATCTACAAAGTTATCTGCAATATTGTAGCCAGATGTCACTGCAAGCAAAATAAACAGAATGCCAACAGAGGACTTTACTGTGTTCTTCTGAGCTCATGCAGATCACAGTGTAATATAGAATTGGGAGCAAAAATATTCTTGTGCCACTAAACCATCCTTGCTTAGTTCACCTGTAACCTTTAGTTGATGCTTAAGACATGGACACTGCATGGAAGAATGAGAGAGAAAAGAGGTGTGAAGTCCTCAAAACCTCACTGAAGAGCCTTGGGCACGCATTCCATTGTAGATCAACACCAGAGTACATCAGCCCACCAACATTTTCCCCAGCAGAAAAACACTGCCACTCCAGAATATAAAAGGAGGCTGCTGAAAGAGCTAGCCTGCTCTTGGTTGCATCACAGGCCATAATTAAGCACTGACAAGATGAGATAATTGCTGAATAAGTGTTAATCATTGATTGGATGGGCGCTAGTAAGTAGCTATCATGAGTGCTTTTCCAGAGACCTACTAAACAAAACTAAAACCTACCCAAAATACATAGTCCAAGAAATAAGAGCTTTTGTAAAGAAAGTGTTTTTTTTCTCATGACAATATTGCAATGAACAGAAAAATAAAAGTTGGCACTAGTTCTTCTTCAAAGGAACAAGATTACTGAATATTCTTCACATTCAGTATTTTATTCCCTTCTTGCTTTTATGATGGATGCTGAAGAATTACATTCCTATTCCAGAAACAGCTGTAAAAATAGCAGGACTCTCAGAATAAAAGTTCAACACAAACCAAAAATAGTTTGTGTCTGAAATCTGCCTATCAATGTAATCACCAAGTAGTAGAATCTTAACCACAAGCACGATGCAGATTCTTATTTGGGCTTTTTTCTACAGATAACCAAATTACATAGGTAAAAGTAAAAGTAGTAGCCTTCTTAGAGACTTACATTTTACAAATATATTTTTCTTGGGGATGGTTTATGGGTGTGCTTAATATTTACATGAGCATATTCACAAAAAAGGATCACAGTGTTATGTGCCTTAAAGAATGATATATGTAAATTATATCTGTTCTGTCTTGTTGCCGTGTATGCATTAAAAAGTAACCTGGATTAAAATACTCCTTACTTAAACAAACATGGGCTGGAATAAACTGCTATAAGCAAAATAGTTGTATATATGTAAAAACCTTGTTGGTAATTTTAGTAAAAATACAATAAAAACAAGAATATGTAATTTGGTAATTCTCCTCAACCTTTATTTTACAAAGAAAAAACTTTTCAATGTTTAATGCTTATAGAGACCCCTTAAGTTATTCATTTTACAGTATCGCAACTATAAATTAGATGTGTATAGATTAAAAAGTGATAATTTACATTAGTGACATTAAAAAAATATAATACAGACAGTGATAAAATACCCCTTAACATGCAAATCCAGTAAGAACATGAAATGTTTACCATCAGATAAACAGTACATTAACATTTTATTTTTAAAAGACTGGAGAACCTCAAGCTCTACTCTGGCTTCAGATAAAAAAAACCACAGATGTTTCTGCCCAACCATTCAACGTGAGAAGATAACTCAGTGTTATGTGTCAGAAAAAAATATGGAGCATTACTGATGCAAGACATTACTGATGAAAGGCAATAGACAAAAAAATAATTATTTAAAATAAAATAGCTAATAAATCTAATAAGTTCTTGGTGTCCTCGGAACAATGGTTATGACCACAACAGAAGTAAATGTGTATATTATTACATGAATGCAAAAAACAGATAATGTAGGCAACTTTTAAGTCTCAAACTGGGAAGTATTTTAACTTTTCCCAGCATATAAGTGTTAGTAATCAATGCTTCTGTGTAGTTTTCTGCCTTTTTTGTGATGCTGAAAAATGAAAAACATAAAAACATCACGTCTGTTTTGTTAGGGATGTAATAAATGAAGTGTGGTCTCTGGCCTTTTATTTTTAGTGAAGTAACCACACATGTCTGTTTTAAAGTTTTCAAGGCTCTAACTGCATGTTGGTGCTTCAGTCAGTCATTGCTGTAATGCTTGTGTATAGCGTTATCATTACTAAAAATTTGACCAGAAAACAGACAAATGCAAAAGCCCATCAATATGTAAATAATTAATAGTAGTAATACCACTTAGGTTCAGTGGGAATGCAAAGCACAGGAGAGTTATGATCTGCCAGTGTCCAAACTGAAATGGACTCCAAGGCCTTGTCTTCACTAAGACAAAGCCTCTCTGTCTGCTGTACTGCTATTGCTACAACACACTCACACACACACAAAGGAACAGAATCCAAATCTATCCCTTATATAGCATCATGGCTGACTGTCCCACAGTGCTGCCGCTGATGCTGTGTGCAGAAAAACATATTGCGAACATCCAAAGCATCTTAACATTGTTAGACATAGCTTTGGACTGTGGCACTCAGAGCATAGGCATCTGAGTATGAAACATTTCCTTGTGGGTAAAGTTATTTTTTTTATATATATAAAACCTAGTAAAATAGAATTTACCAAAACAGACTAATTGTAAAACATCTGCATTTAATTTTCATTCATTCATTATCTGTAACCGTTTGTCCAGTTCAGGGTTGCGGTGGGTCTGGAGCCCGGATTCATTGGGCAAAAGGCAAGAACACACCCTGGAGGGGGCACCAGTCCTTCACAGGGCAACAAACATTTGCACACTTTTGAGTCACCAATCTACCTATCAATGTGTGTTCTTGAACCGTGGGAGGAAATCAGAGCACCTGGAGGAAACCCAGGTGGACACTGGAAGAACACACCAAACTACTCACAGACAGAAACCCAGAGCGGGACTTGAACCCACAACCTTCAGGTCCGTGGAGATGTGTGACAGCGACACTACCTGCTGCACCACTGTGCTGCCCTGCATTTACTTTTATAGACTCAAAAATATTGGAAAACCTTTATAAAGTAATTTTCAAAAACTACACTACGTTGCAAACAAAAACAGCTAATGGGCTTGTCCAATAGATTTGTCCTATTACTTATACATTTATAAATATGCAGTATCATAATATAAACAAATCATTAGCGATTCATGCAGGATGTTCTATTTAATGTTATTTTAAAAGAGTGATTATATTTATATATTAATTTTGACATCCCTAAAATACATGCACAATTTATATTTACTGTCTCTAAGTAAATAAACTTAATTGCTGAGGTTTCCCTCACTAAAAAAGATCTTCACATTCTGATCCTGAACTACGCCCAAAATGAACAGGATGACAACCAATCAAAGTAAAAAATGTTTGGTTACCTAGGCCCAAGATTTTCTGGTTTATTTTGGAGCTCTTGCTACAAAATAGAAAATGACAGGTCCCGGCAACTTGTATAACAATCCATTCAGAAATGAGCTAATTATAATCTCTTTCAGTCACTTGGCTGGCCTGTTTTTATTGACTTGCTGTGATAGATTTAAGGGGGACAAATGCTGAATGTCTGATTATAATGAACCTTTGCCACAGTAGTCATGTAGAATTCAGTGGACTGTTTGTTTATTGTCCGAATGCACAGTGGCCTGCAGAAGAATAAATGAGACTGGCACTGTTCCCATATTATGTAATACATATAAGGTTCTATTATGAGGGGAAGACAGAGTATGGGGTGTAACAATGAGACTTTCATGAACAACATTTCGCAACCTAACTAAGAACTCTGTAATTACACTTTAATCAAACATGCATGGAGGGTATCAGAAGCCTTTATTAGCACCAGCAGCCCTGCAAATAGTTCTAAAATGTCACTATAAATCGACAAATGAAACAGCTTGATATTTATGAGAAATAATGTCATTACATTAACTTATATTACAAATTCATGTTTTTTTCCTTTTCTTGTAAAGCTGATGTTTTCTTATCTAGTAAAACTAATAATAAAAATTTAAAAGGTTTTTCATGCTTTATTTGGACATTCATAATAATGTATTGGGAAATTATGAATAAAACCTTCTGAAAGCACTGTATTCTAGCAGTGGGCTACTTTTCCCATACTGTATGCCTAATATCATAAATATCAAATCAGATTTTGTGTTCAAGGACTCAACAGCTTGCTCTACTGATACACATTAACTAACAGTCATCAAAACAGCCTTCAATGACTTCCATGTCTCTTCGGGGTATTATACAAAACATAACATGTTTGTGGATGCACATCACATCACTGGTATCTAGGCCACAGACAGAGCAGCACTCCTCCTTAACATAACTGTATTTACAGGAATTGTAAAAGAATGTGAATCTTGCCAGTTTCACTGAATAGGTGACAGCAGCAACAGTGAAACATGGAAATCTACAAAAGAAAAATGTTTTATTGTCCAAACTGTAAGAAATTCCACCCATCTGTGCAAAACTGAGAGAGAGCTCCAATACTGGAGGTCATGACACACAGTGACACGATGGTTGCGATGCGATGGGTGAGCTTCTTGGACCAAATGTCTGTTGGCACTCTGTCGACATATTTGGTTGCTCTGGTTCCAAAATGCAAATGTGTGCTGGAAAAAAGGAGAAACAAATCTCTGTTCCTGCATTTTCTTTGTTCTCTAAAAAGGTCTAACTTATGTGAAATGTTAAATTACTACATTTGTTTTGATATAATACTAAAACAGATTTGCATAACAGCCATTCTCTTTGGTAGAATACATACTTGCATGTTGTTTCTGTCTGTTTCAATGTTAGTTGGTAACAACAAAATAAAACAACAATATGTCTAAACATAAAAGTTGCTTTTTCTTTCAGAAAAAAGAATCAGGTAACTGCTTATCTGATGCTTCTCTTATCACCAACCCAAGTGAATTAAAGGTTTTGATCAAATTTCATTTTGATTAAAGGTCCTCCTGCTCTGACTCTGAGGAAGCAGCCTCAGATCCCTTCATAACTGACTGTGCTACAAGTGACACACAAACAGGCAGTCACCTGTGGCGTTCTGTTGCATTCTGAACTATGTGGAGTGAGAAGGAGTGCACGCAGAGAGGGAATTATATAACAAACAAACAAACAAACAAACAAACAAACAAACGACTAGTCAGTTCACGATTTTGGCAGGTTTTATTAGAATATCCAATGTCCCGAACAACACTGGGAATATAAATGCACACTGATTTATGGTGA
The DNA here is from genome assembly GCF_029633855.1 of Hoplias malabaricus. Taxonomy (NCBI): domain Eukaryota; kingdom Metazoa; phylum Chordata; class Actinopteri; order Characiformes; family Erythrinidae; genus Hoplias; species Hoplias malabaricus. Next base: position 24,001,312 of record NC_089813.1, read on the forward strand.
ATAAATTGTGGATTACTGTTGTGTTTTTCTGGAGGAAATAAAAATAAACTAACCCAAGCAACTTTTCAGTGTTTTGTCTGGGGATTTAGCAGTAAGTAATACATTAAAGAGAATTACTGCTGATATTACATAAAGGCCACCATACGCTACATGTAAAATTATATCATTAATTAAAATGTTTATAATTGGCAGAATTTGGCACAGGGGCGTGACTGTGAATCCAGTTTGAAAACTCAACTAGCTAACTAGCTGATTAGCATCAGCTAACAAAAACAATATGAACAAGGGCATAAATTAATATGACATTTTTTTATTTACAGCAAGTAAGAAATGTGCATGAAATGGCTCTTGATCTGTGGAGATGTTTGTTTTAAAAATGTATACATGCCATAAAACAGAGATCAGGATATACAAAATGAATTTACATGGGTCTAGTGAAATATTTCCTCATGGATTTGATTATATGCTTACTGTATATATCATTTTATTTAATAATAAAACGTTAATAAAATTTTATTAACATTTTATTGTACAAATATTTTTATATTTTAAACAGCAGTACTATAACATAAACAATAACATTAAAGACCAAGATTTAAGTATCCACAAAATTTTTAAGAACTATTTCTTTTGAAATTGTTACCTATTTTTATATAGTAATAACTATATCGATCAAAAATTTATCGTGATTTTGTCCATATCACTCGGGCCCAGTTGCTGCAGTTGAAGCAGCTGCAATAATATAGGTTGCATGACCGTGACTTTTTCAGATACTTGCAGTTGTCTTTAAGCTGCCAGACAGAAATAGACATCAAACAGAAAAAAATAGTAATTATATTAGTACAAAACCTTTTCCCAAAAGCTGTAAAAACATTAAATAAAAACCTACAAGCATGTGCAAATCGTTTTAAATTTATATGTATTTTTATTATGTCAAATGATAAAAATATTATTTATTATTCATTCATTATCTGTAACTGCTTATTCAGTTCAGGGTCACGGTGGGTCCAGAGCCTACCTGGAATCATTGGGCAGGAAAATACCCTGGAAGGGGCACCAGTCCTTCACAGGGCACCACACACACCTATGGACAGTTTTGAGTCGCCAATCCACCTAACAACATGTGTTTTTGGACAGTGTGAGGAAACCCATGCTGACACGGGGAGAACACACCAAACTCCATACAGACAGTCACCCGGAGCAGGAATCAAACCCACAACCTCCAGGTCCCTGGAGCTGTGCAACTGCGACAGTACCTGCTGCGCCACCGTGCTGCCCTGATTTATTATTGTTTTTTGAAATGTTTTTAATTTGATGCAATATGATTTCAGCTGCTCAACAGTCAGCAAATAGTGGTTTTGGGCATACAGAGATTTCTCAAGATTCTATGGACATTTTAATGATATTATATAGAGAGGAAATCTCCAGGTTACTTACTTTTGTAAGCTGAGGGATGTTTTGCTTGAATTATTTCACTATTTGCCCATGCAGTCTTTTACAGAATGGATAACTCCTCTCCATCTTTAATTTTGAAAGACTCTCTGACCTGTTGACAATTAATCTTTTTCTTTTTTATTTTAGTATTACACAAATTGCTGTTTTGTTGTCCAACCCCAACATTTATGTAATGTGCTGCATGCAGCAAATTTAGAATAGGCCATTTTTTTTTCAAAAAGCAATAACATTTCTCAGTTTCCGTTATCATCATACTACTTTCAGTAACATTTAGGGTTTACATGATTTGCACATTTTTGCATTACTTTTATTTACATTTTGCACTTAATCTCTTTGGAAATGGGGATTGTAGTTTCACTGGGTGAAATACTGTTTATTATACAATGTTTCTATTTCAAATGTATAGATTAATAATCATGGTAATCCTTTGCAGTATTTAAGCACTGGCATTAATGACTCATTACATAAGAGCAGAGAGTGACCACTTGAACTCTTTTCCTCTAGGGCAATGACTTCCTGTTTCTGGAGAAATCTTCTTTCATATCCCTAGCCAGGCTGTAGAGATAAGAGACTTGACTTAAGCAGAAGTTTCACCAAAAATCCTCTACGTCTCCTAGCATATTCTTGAAGATAAGATACGCCAGTTCTATTGTGATTTTGATAAACAATCTGAAATGATTAGGCCATATGCACAGCATAAAATGTGTGCTAAATTAACTTAAGTACAAACTCTCCAATATACTTGGTACCCTTGTCTGACCATAGATCTATCTAAGTTTCCTATTTGCTTGTCTGTCTAATAATTCACAGGCTGCTATTTGGGTTCATTTCAAAGTTGACAGAAAGAACAGAAAGTGAAAGAATCATTTTCACTGATTGAATGAAGCAGTTTTTCATTCTGAATGCCAAATTTACCGTTATTAATGTTGATTGTTTTCAAAGACATGTGTAGCACATGTACACAAAGCAGTATGTCTGCTCAGATTCAAAGCGCACACAAAGAACATCATAGTTTGTCAGATCATTACTATAAATCAGTCAAAAATGCCATAATTCAATACAATTGTGGCTACACTTTTGCACTAGCTTCCATCAGTGAGACTGTTAATAGATCCCAATAGAGCTTTGTGGAGTGTCTAGAGAATGAGGGTGGTGGTAAGTGGTGAATGAAGATGCACTTATCTTCGCCTGGACTTCCTGCAGCTCATTGCATTGTGACTGGCCTATTTCACGTCCAGTCCTCTCTTAGCCAAGCCTCCACAGGGAATATGGGGGGCTGTTAATGATGGCCTACAGAGACTCACCCAGTCTATATAGAAGCCCCTCTGTGCCCTACTAAAAAGAACTCTAGCAGCAGAATATTCCTTAATTTGTGTATAAACACAAAGCCATAGTATATAAGTCTACTATCAGGTAAATGTCTACTATGGAAAAGCCAGATGTAGTTCTGAATACATGACACAAAATTGCTTTCAGCAGCAGCAGAGATTTGATGTGATCTACAAGAATGCCAGGATAATAAACTAGGTCAAGCGCTTTGAGATTCCTGAACGAACAGTCATCCTGAGCATTGACGGATACGCTGCAGAAGAACTCCTGTGGCTGATCAGAGGGAAAGGTTTAATGGACTTTGTCTTCTGCATACACTCTGAGGCATTCCTCTTTGGAACTGCACCACTCTTCTGAGAGCTTTGTATTGCTTTAGCCAGATCATGCTTATTCCTCCTTCTGATCCTTATAATGTACAGCTGTGTCTGGTTTTGTTTTTACAAACGGATTTGTAGCCTATACTTGTCCACAGACAAAGTGCAGAATCTCTGGTCATAACACGCACATGTCAACTGACAAATTAATGTCTTTAACAGCACATGTTTAAAAGACCGCAGTCACTCTTTTTCTTTTTTTTTTTTGGGTTGATGAATTGCAATTTCCTAAGTGGTCACTCCGGTATGTAATTTACGGGGCATACATACTAAGTACATAGAAAATATATGACCAGGTGTCCCGAGATAACTCCTGTAAAATGTGCACTGATACATGTCACAGAACTCTATGCCCAGTGAAGCAGTGGGGAGCTCTGGGAAACACTCCAAAACCGGTTTTGGTTGTTTTCTCATTTATTAACTTTTAAATGTGCGTTAAGCATTTATATTCCTTTTAACTTGCCATAACCACATGGGAAGCTTCATGTAAATCCACAAATCCAAGCATAATTTGTGGATATGTACAAAACTGTCTGTAAAACTAAATTCCTGATTAATATGCTAACTGGCAACCCAAAAGACATCAGCATAAGAGGAAAGAATATTTTGAAATTTTTCCCAAAGGCTCATGAAATCAAAGCTCTCCAAAGAACAGAGTAATGGATATATATATTTCTGTAGTGGAAAAATATCGTCTGCAGAATCACTTTTTACCACACACAGTCATAATTAAGCCATTTCCGGTACTAATCACTGTGGTGGGTCTCCTTGGTGGAATCATTACAAAATGGAAAATATACTTGTCACATCATAAAAGCTAGAGAACTCTTGTAAATCAAGGTTAGTTTGCAGCCCAAAGGAGAAAAAACGCTTCTTTCGTGAACAGTCCATGCTGTTTTGTAATTGAGTAGATTAAGACCTTCCACTAGATGACAGACAAGAAAACGTTGCCCATATAGAACTCCCGAATTTAATTCATTCATTATCTGTAACCACTTCTCCAATTCAGGGTCATGCCTGGTTTGGAGCCTACCCAGAATCACTGGGTGCAGTAACACAAGGCAGGAACACACCCTGGAGGAGGCAACTTCCGAATTTACATAATGTAAACATGCCGACATTCAAGTACATTTGTCTTTTGATAATTCAACAATCCTGAAATAGAACCTTAGTTGGTGGTATGTATGGCTGCTCAAATAAAGATGTTCTGACAGTGGCGAGTATGTTTATGTATGTACTGCACCTTGCGTACATCTAGTACTAATTTTTGAGGACCTGCACAACCGACGCACCAAAGGTCACAGGATACCCGAGGCAGCCATCATATGTAGGCCAACTAGTAGTTTACAGCAAGTACATTTCCAGACATAAAGGATAATGCTTGTCATATTTTATGGGGAAAAACAACCTGACTGAAGAATACAGTCTATATGGTCTTTTTTTTAAGCAAACATGACATCAGCTTATCTTATTGTTGAAAAAAAAAGAAAGTTTCTCATTGAGTGAGATAACTTTTCCCTTAATAATGAGGTGTGAGTGAAATTAATCACCCGGCTGCAGTATGCGTTATCAGTAAGAAACAATAAAAATAATATGATGTGAACTGGGGCGGAACAGTGGCAAAGCGGGTATTGTTGTAGTCACACAGCTCCAGGGACCTGGAGGTTGTGGGTTCAAGTCCCGCTCCAGGTGACCGTGAGGAGTTTGGTGTGTTCTCACCGTGTCCACGTGGGTTTGCTCCGGTTTCCTCTTACAGTCCAAATAGCACACGTTGTTAGGTGAACTGGTGACTCAAAAATCCCTAGGTGTGTATCTGTGAAGAACTGGCCCCCCACTTCAGGGGGTGTTCCCGCTTTGCACCCAGTGATTCTGGGTAGGATCTGGACCCACCACCACCCTGAACTGGATAAGCGGTTACAGACAATGAATTAATGATGTGAACAGGAGTAGATTACCTTTAGTAAAGAGACATACTATGCTCTCAGGAACATAAAATGATCCAAAACTACCACAAACGTACACTGTTGTCTGATTTGACTGGCATATATTCTGTTTTTCTGCAACATTCATACTATTACTTTTATATCCTCTGTAATTTTATATAGCTGTTTCATTAATTCAACTGAAGTCTCTTAACCACAGTTATGCAGGGACACCATGATATTTATCACAATATGCTAGTTCTTGATGAGGTGATACATTCTGGTGGCAAAGCTTCTCAAAATATTCACACACCATTCATGTCTTGTTTTGTGGTGAGCAGTGGTTATTTCATTGGCCTGTTAACTCTATATTTTATCTGTCACCAAATGGAGAACATGCCATTAGAAATTGCAAAGACTGTTGTTTACCAAAAGTGCCTTTTAGTTTGACTATAGTCCTGGGCACCAGGGGAGGAAAAAAAATGGCACACTGGACTTTTATTGAACCACTGAATTCAATATGCTAATAAAGAATGGATGAATTATGCCAAACAATTTTAGCAGAAACTGACAGCCATCACTGAACAGTGTCTAAGGCAAATACACTGACTGTGTACAAAAAAAATGCTTATAATGTGGGCCTGTGTGTGTATGTGTCTGTGTTGTGAAGAGTGAAGGGCAGCGTTCATCCTGCATTGGTTGCGGTGTGACAGGGTGACACTGTCAGACACTGCTAATGCAGCTGAGGACAGAAAAAGGGAGAGAGAGCAAGAAAGTAAGAAAGAGATGGGCAGACATTCAGACAGACAAACAATGATGGTCTAAGGGTTCCAAAGGGAGTTGTCTCTACAGCAAATCAATTTTAATATTAACCTCTAGTTGTCACGTGAAGATTATTTTATTATTTTATAAAATTATTAAAAATATTCCTCATTTAATACAAACAGCATCTTTTTAATTCATAGCCATTTTGACCTCTGCTGGTTGGATTAATCCCACTCAGGAGGAACTTGCTGGTTAGTCTTAATACAGTATTAGGTAGACTGCAAATATCTTGATTATACTTTTGTACATCATCAAGCAGTGACTCATTAGGATTTGCATTAGGATTTACAGTGTAAAGACTATATCACTGGCAGCAACCCGCTGAGGAGACTCAACTCCAGGCCTTAAGATGGCAGAAGCTTAGCTGGGTGTCCAATGGCTGTGGGCAAGATTTAACAGCACACGCCTAGAAGCGCTTCTCATCAGTCCTTTACCACTCTCTCCCTCCACCCCTATGCTTAGGGTCTGAGCATCATTACACATTTTAATTCACTCTCCCAAAAAAACTATACGAACTTCAGGGCCTTTTTCATCAGCACTGATATGCCCATACTGGATTGCATGCCACCAGCTAACCACAATAAAAAGGCTGCTCCGACTGAGATATAGTTCACATCCATTGACCTACTTTTCAAAAGAGGATTTTCATTCAACGACACCAGATACAGATTTCTCCATTTAACATGGTTATCAAGGCAAAATGGCATTTTTTGGGTGTTGGGGGTGAAGTGGAGAGGGGGGGGCGGGGGCAGGTGGGGAAACCATTGTATGAGAGACAGCTTAAGTGAGCAAGGATTTAACATAAAAAGAGAGGCTCTTTCAAAGGTGGGTCTTCCAAGGATATGCAAATCCATTCTTTTATGGGGGTTTTCTCCTCCCCTGCAGATCTGTTTCACGGCACAAAACATTGAGACTTTATTCATTATACATCAAGTCTGCAGATCGTGACCACGTAGTTAGAAAATATAATAAAGCAATTTATCAAATCATTAATTTATTCTAATGATTCTAAATATTTAACCTACATAGGTTTGGCTATATGTCAGAGTCTATACTGGAAGGCAGATGTATTTTAAGCCTTCCGCTGGGGAAAACAGGTCCTACATGCAAAGGACTTGACAACAGGCCTGAAGGAGCTGAAAGCTGTGAAATTCTGAGCAGAAATATTTCTCACGGCAAAACAAAAGCAGGTTTACTGACACAAGTGACACAAGAGTGTGAACAATGCTGCCGATGACATGTCACTAAAAGCCTCTCAAAAGATGACAAACCTGCAAAAATCCTTATCAGTGTTAGTGCTCAGGTTGAGACTCCGTGTGTCAGCTCTAGCTGTCATGTCAGGTCTAACGTTACCGTTACCTGCTGTCTGAGACATTCCCCAACAATCTCCATTACTGCTTTCAGAGATTAATCCCTTTCAAGCGGTCTTACTCCATGCAATGAGGGGGTTTCATCATTTCATTCCACAGAATATTCGTCCTTTTCAAGCATTGAGAGCCAGGAATACTCACGGTGATACGGGGGATGTTCTTCTTGCCCTGGTAGCCGGACATGTCGACGGTGTTTGCGGTCGCTCCGTTTGTATTGTTCGCCGCTAGCCGTGGACGAGCTGATGCTCAACGTCACCGGTGTTCACAAAACGCGTTCAAATGACAGGGGGCAAACCAACGACAGATATTCTGTTGACGTGCACAAATGCGGTTTCGCTCGATAAATTCGTTAAAAAGATATTGGCCCCTTTCGTTTCTGTTGCCAGGCGTTTTCCCCTTGCTCCCTCCGTCCAGCTCTGCGCCAACGCCACTCCGAATCCAACGGTTCGCCGATGAGGAGAGATTTGCTCGGCGGAGAATCGTCACCGCGCATGCGCAGCGCCCCGCCCTTCATCGCCGCCTTACATTAGTTGTAGTTGTGGTGGGCTGTAGAGCCGCTAAATCCTAAATCCTAAATCAGCCCCGGGAATGCTGCTTTAACAATTAGTGCACCAGTCTTTGACCAAAAGAGCCGATTTAAAGCTGTTTACTTCTCAGGCTTAGTTACAATCAAACTACGGGCATGTTGTTTTTGTGCCATGTGTGTAGTGTACAGACACCATGATAAAGGATGCTGATGGAAAATATATAACACACTAAAAACAGATGCATACGATTTCCATAGACATCTTGCTTTTAAATTTAAAATATTCAGTTTTCCTGTGCCATGATTAAGACTTCCCCTCTATGTTGTTCCACCTGTTGTGTCACACTCTTCAGGATAATGAATAAAGAGGAATTATATTAATTTCTCAAAATGTAAACTGTATTATAACGTTTAGATTTTTGAAAAATGAAAAGAAGCAATATTTTTTAAAAATAGCAACAAGGGGCAGAGTGTTTGAAGGAACACTGAAGGGAGGGGTGTATTTGAGTTAAATATGGTGGTGCAGCAGGTACTGTCACAGTCACACAGCTCCAGGGACCGGTTGTGGGTTTGATTCCCGCTCCGGGTGACTGTCTGTGAGGAGTTTGGTGTGTTTTCTCCGTTTCCTCTGGGTGCTCCGGTTTCCTCCTACAGTCCAAAAACACACGTTGGTAGGTGGCTTGGTGACTCAAAAGTGTGTGTGTGTGTGTGTGTGTTGCCCTGTGAAGGACTGGCGCACCCTCCAGGGTGTATTCCTGCCTTGCGCCCAATGATTCCAGGTAGGCTCTGGACCCACCGCGACCCTGAACTGGATAAGCGGTTAAAGATAATGAATGAATGAATTTTTCCATCTATTCACAGTTACGCATGTGAGAGAAAATTTTAGCAAAATAAAACACATTAATATGCTTTAATAAGGGTATATCCACAACCTCGTACTTCAAACACACACACACACACAGCATCCTCATCCCTGCACATGCAACCTCAGAACACCTGATATCAGCCAATCATGGAGATGTGACACAACAGGCTCCTCCCTCAGGGCTTCTATGGTTGCCATGGGTTACGTAGCTTGCTGCTAGGGTCTTCTGAAGCAGCCTCACACCAATAAACACATGCAAGGATATTTTCAGTCTTTCCGCGACCGCAAGACCAAAATTAACCACACGTAGATTAAGATTTAACCAAATAGTGAGTGGAGCTGTACATTTATAAATTTGCCAGCAGGATTGCATACGTACTGCAATTAAAACACATTCAGGCATCCTTTCTACTGAGTAAATTCCGCGGTAATGTGTTTAACTGAATACCTATAATTAATCTCCATAGCAAATAATTGTCATCATAATGGGATGAACTGCACTAGCTCCAAATTTAAGCAAAGATCACTTTGCTCAATGACGAGTTACACTTGGCAGGGTATAAATCACCCCAGCACAGACTACTAGAGCCGAATCAATGATAGCGCACACGAGTGTTTTTTTTTAATAAGAACTACTTACATTCAGCTGCTCTGTGCTCATTCCTCCCTTTCGGTCTCACCATAAGAAGGCAGTATTGTGCATATCTATTTTTTTGTTGCCTACAAAACACAGAACCTGCCAAACGTCTAGGGTAAGAAGCTGACCTTGACTCAAAACATGCTTTGCTACGTCTTAGATTATGATAATTCCACTTACATAAAACACTGACTGCTCGACTGCTCGAATAGTGTTATTTATAATGTTTTGAACTGTTTTTATATTTTTCGTTATAAACATTTGGTCTTTTGTATATTTGTCTGTTTGCATCTCCCACAGCATACACGCAGAGACAAGTAGAAAATCACCATATTCACTATTTTTAATGCAATTAAAACAAGAATTACAGTCCTTTTACAAGTGTAGTGAATCATCAGTTACATATATTACAAATGACTGCCTTAAAATGCTTGGGCTATGTAAGGGTTCAGAACACTCTCCATGTTTAAACAGAATTTTTAAAGAGAAGTAACAAACAGTTTTTAAGCATCCTAAACTAAAATCAATGGTAAAGTTAACAATCACAATTTGCATGTTTTGTCAAATTCACTGTAAGCCCAAAACTACAAAGATATTTCTTCTAATTAGTGAATTCTGCGATGTTAAGGTGCACCCATCACTGATGAAATTTAACTGCACAAACATATTATGTTTAATCTCCATAGAAAAGCATATACCACTAAAATAGGACACTCTAAAGAAGCCAAACATGAGCCTAAGATCTCCCTGTCCAATATCAAGTGTAGGCTAAAGCAGTATAGAATACAAATTGAAATCTGTGGAATGATACCGCACAATCTAATAACTCTGGTGTAAGTTGGACTAATGTTTGTGATCTAAAATTAATCATTCAGCATTAAATCTTCATATCTAAATTCCTGTTAATACAGGAGTTTCAGAAAAAAATCTTGGATGACCATGTACCTAGACATTTCTGAACATAGCATTTTAAAAATGTGTTGTGTAATATATGTTAATATTTTAATGGCTCATTTTGTGGACAAAGTTCCAGCATGCAATAATTAAGGCAGGCTGAGAAATGTGGCAAAGATGCTGGCAATAAATAAAAGAGTAAATATTACTCAACCCATGGACTTAATAAGGGACAGAGTTCCTCTGGAACTTGAAAGAATATAAAATAAAATATAGAAACACAACACAAATGAGAGATGAAATCTCAGTTCCATTCACAGATTGTGCACATTTCTATTCTGCAATATACTGAAAGGGCCCCTAATATTCTAAGTCCTCTTTAAACTCGGAACTGGTGTGAACTCTATCAAATAATGTTGACTTTTTCTCTAGTTTTAAAAAAGTGTTTTCTTCGTTTTAAACAATTAACTGGTAGGATTTCATTTTAATGTTTGTATATAAAAGAATGCTCATCCTGTGCCATGCATACCATGTTTTCTCCATACCTTTTCCATGCATCAGGACAGGAGAGACCATCACCAGACTTCAGGACACATGCTTGCCCATCTGCTGGGACAGAGTACCAAAAAACATAACCTCAATGTCACAGTGCACCAACAGAGCCATGCATTCACATTCAGCACTTGAGGGAGGGTTTGTATCACTCAAATGAATGTATTCACACATTCCACACACACAACACACATCCGTGCATGCATTAATCAGATTAGGACCCTACATCCATCTCTATGCATCTATGCTTTTCACTACTCATATATAAGCATCTGTGTGTTTAACTTCATAATTAGTTAAACAAGTACTGAAGTGCAGATTAGAAATTTTACTGGATAAAAACATGATCATTGCAGGAATTCATTTTAACTACTGCCATCTTCAGTTTGTTTAATAAAAAAACAAACATAAAACTGTTCTTAAAAAGAACGTAATCTATTCTACCTCAGAATCTCTGTGCTTGCCATTCATTGGGTTTTATGTCTATACCATTTGTTCCATGAATACTTGTGTTGTTTTAGTAAGAATATGCTTGATTCCATTGGTTAATATGAAGAATTTTCACTACATTCACTGAATCCACATCAGCATAAAAAGGAGAAAAACAAAACACTGCATATGAATGAAATGACAACAAATAAAAACATGCATTCTTGAGAATGTTGGGTTGTACTTGGAATTTTAATGTTTTTTTTCCTATAATACGTGAAAAATAAAAAGAAACTAAATGATTTCGCTTCATTATTTCTATAACTACCATAACTTCAAATTAAACACAGCCAGGGGATGTCAACCATGAGGGCCCTGCCCTCCAATCCGAACATATTCCAGTCACTCAACTGATGATCAAAGGAAAAAAATAATGTGCGTAATTTTTACAATAAGAATTCCACCCTCTAAATACAGGGTAGGCCTAGTTTATCTTGCTGTAATGAGCTACAACATTTTTTAATTCACAGTTCTTTGTTCCACTTCAGGGAACAGTTCCAATGTTCTAAGCAGATCCTAAGCTAGAAACATTGTATTAATGCAATGAGGGACAGAATAGGTGCAAACAAATGCTCAAGGCATTATGAAAAGATCACTCACTCCCCATCAGGACCAGAATACGCATGTACAAGGAATCACGGCAGTGTACTGATAAGCCATGATATTTTCACAGTTGTATTAATTGTGGCTGATGCCAAGGAAGTAAATAACTGAGGTAAAAGCTTTGAATTGATGAGATCTACCCAGCACATGCATCAGAAAGTACAATGTGATGTTAAGATGTTGACTAGATTCATGCTTGAATGTTTCAAATCTGTGACTTACTTAAATATATACAACACAACATATGGTCTCCTGTAATATATAATATTCAATGACATTAATGTAAGTGTCAATACGATTTTTGGCATTAAACCTTGGCTTGAAACCATAAAAATTATGGTACATCAAATTGTACTTAAATGCAGTCACAAAATCACTTACTGTACGTTTGAGTTGTGATTGGAGAAAGAAAAAAAAAAAAAAACCACGCACACACACACCCACATTTCATTTACATAGTTATATGACAGAGTATAACAGAAATCCCACATAACTAACGTAGGCCTTCACAACAAAAAAAAAAATTACATGGTGTTGGACAATGTCAAACTGGAGTAACCATGACAGGAAAACCAACTCGGATGAAACAAGCAGACTTAAACAAAATCAGATATATGTCACAAGGGTCATTGTATACATAATGCATTGTATGTATGTGTTGTCATTGGGCCTTACAGATATAAACATCACAGTGGAGACCCTTTGGCACTAATAAGCATAGTAGATTATTTCTGTGAGACTGGTCCAAAACAGCATGACATGCATCCACTGAAAAGTAACTGCAGTTGTGTCTCACAGATCACTTACTTGTGAATTAGGAAGAGCATGCACAGGTTCCACTGAGTTGTACCATGATCAGTCTAGCAAATCTTAACCTGAGTCCTCTATTTAAATGTGTAAGGATCATCACATTGGTGGCCTATATTTTCCAGAAGTAGAACTTTAATATCATTAAGAGATGTATTCAATGGAAGGAAATCTGTGTCATCATTTTTCCCATAACTCCTAAATCCTCAGTTACTCTCCTCATTTATATTCATATTATAAAATGACTTTTCATTGTTTATGCCTAAAACATATTTCCCAAATACAGAAAGATTGTTCCATACTGGAACATTAAAGCATAGATCCCCAGCTCTCTACCAAACGATGACCACTTGTGGACTGAAAACTCTTTCATGCTGGTAAGAGGGAATGGAGTGAATGTTTTTCTAAGAAGAGCAACTGCTATTTTGTCCACTATCATGATCAATAATTTATATAACTGAACATAACTGACAACTGAACATTATGTAATGTGAAGCAAAAGTCATCTGATTATAAGGAGTCATAATATATAAAATGGTAAGGAATCTTTAACATTCTCAGTTTAACCCTATCAAAAATAAAGAAACTGAGAAATGTAAATCTACCAAAGTAATAATAAAAAAAAATCCTTAAGGGCCATTCAGCTTTCCACAAAAACTGTGATTAAATTAATAATGATTTAAAACAAATACATTTTTCAACTAAATAAAACGGAATACAAGGAGTCGCTTGGCTCCAAAGACAGCATGTCTGTCTTAATTGGAATTCTTAGAACACAATCTCTTTGTCTAAAGGTGCTTCAAATTAAACTAAATAAGTGTTGAATACTGAATCTTCTAGGCTACTTCATATCGCAACTTCAACATCAGCCAGTTTCTAACCTCTGCGTTTCTAAACCAACAAAACTACTACATCTGAATCATAGGTACAAAGCACACTGTGTAGATAAACAGAAATAGTTTGTAATGTGCTGGTGGTTGTTATAGTAGCGGTATCAGTGTTGGGAACCACAGATGTTACTTCTGTCCGCCATGCATACCAGTGTAAAGGAAAAGAAAGTCAGTTACTAATTATTAATTACATGTTAAAATATGAAAGCAAGATGAAACACCTAAAACAAGTCAATCAAACAGCATAAGAGTAAAACATCAACACAAGACTAGATTGACAAATAGATCTTTTCCCTGCTTCTTCTGGTTTTAGGTCATAAACACAAGAAAGATGAGGAGGGAGGGAGAGGGAGAGAGAGAGAGAGAGACAGAGAGAGAGAGAGAGAGAGAGAGAGAGAGGTAATGACATGTGGATGAGAGAGTGTGAGAGTAAGTGGGGAGCAGAGAATGACGAAGAGTATCTAGAGATGTTTAGACACAAGTTTGCCATCACTGCGTCTCATGGAACTTCCAGGCACTGGTATGAGTTTGAGCTTTAAAAAGAACTGGTGGAAGGTGTATTCAGCCTTTTCCCAATGTAGACCCTAGAAAGAAAAAGACATACACTTTTATTACAAATTTTTTTATAAGTTTATCTAAACTTTCACCAAACTTTCAATTCTTTGTTAAGTTTCTGTAACTGTTTCAGCAGTCTCCCATCAAACTTGGTTTTTGCCTAAATGAGGTCAGATTAACAGTCAGGTTTGTAACTTGTGTTGACACTCACCCAAGTCCTAGGGCGAGAATGTGGGACAGTAGCAGAGATGGAATGAAGACTTTGAGGAACTCAGCTGAGAAAACCCCTCCTTTCTTCATTGCACCAGTCTTTCTCATGCTGAGAGAGACTGAACCAGAACGTTTTGGATGTCTGAACTGAAATTCCCTTAAAAAAAAAACATTTTTTTATAAATCACTGTTGAATGGGATGCACAAATTATTCTGTTAATATATTGAGTAGCACATGCAGCTCTTCAAATGTAGAATATTCCTTTCCAGCATGCTCTAGGTAAGTGTTGATGTTCTGGTGAGGATGTGGCATCAGCATGACACAAAATTATAAATTATGTTTATTAGCTTATTAAGTCATTCTTTAATTATCTTGCCATTTTTTAATTATAAATTTTAAGCGTTCACCCCTGGTTTCATAGTATACTAGCATGTAAAAACTGCAACACAGCAATGTAAACACAATGTGGTTGTCTTGATTTTTTCACAGAAATATCATAACGTGGAAAATATGATCAGTGGTTTATTCCATATACTCAGGACATTCAAGCCGATTTTCAAATTTCAGGTTTGTACATGCATATGATGTTATCTACATTCAGAGAAAGGCTACTTACTTGGGAGGTATATTTTCAGGTCGACTGGACCAGTCTGCCACCCAGCTCTCGCCTTTATTCATGAGGATGTCGTCCTCTTTGTCCTTCTCAATGCTGTCATCCTCTGACTGTAGAAGAAGAAGAGAGAGAGAAAGAAAAGTAGCAACCAGACTGGAGTATTTACGGACAGTAACAGAAACACAACTAACTTAGGTGATGGAGGGAAATGATCACTCCTTACACAATGACAGTTGTAATATACAGGTTAAAAACATGAAGTAAATGGCCTTTACTTAACCACTTGATTAGCAATTGGAATTGACTACAATTATTTTTGTCAGTTAGTTTTCACTATGACCTGTAATTAAATTAAACAGAACTGGACATATTTAGCATTTTCATTCATTCAGTAATAAATATAGTAAAGATGAAAATGCACTTACTGAGAAACATCATGGACTATAGTCAGATAAAATGTAGTAATTTTAGTCTTACCTGCACATCCCTCTCACTGGGCATCTCCACATCAAAGGTGATCAAACCCTCATCATGCTCAGGACTGTGTGGTCGAGGGGGGCTGTCAAGTACACAAAGGACACATTTTATATATGCGACACAGAACTGGTTAGATATAGACAAGCAAAATATTTATGCTTTTCTAGCCTCTGATCTTGCTTCTTGTCTACACATATGATCATGTCCTGAACTATTTTCAGACCACTTAAAAGCAGATGTTGAACAAACTTTTGAGCCAGACCTCCATTTTGAGTTTGTGTGTATTGTATTAATGTGTATAGATGTACAACAACATAAGAAAACTGCTGTTAAAAGAGACATCTAAAATTGTGTGGAAACACAGTTCTCTCTGGGTTGTTTACGTTAAGGTTTAAGGTGGAATGGTATGTTTGAAAAGAAAAATGATTGCTGTGAATGCGGCTGAAGTTTAGCTTGCATGTACATTTTTATTCACTTTGAATTTGAATTACCAAAGAACTCATTTGTAACTTGAGTTGTTTAGTTTTGTAGAACTTTCAATAATGTAGTTAGCTGTCTCCCGAATTTGGAAATATTTCTCTCTTAAGTGATCAGAAACAGCAAAAATAAGTCAATATTACCCACCTATGGAGCAGGAATAGAGCAATATCCTCATCTCGGTTGACATGTTTCAAAGTTTGGTGTTCTTTCCGTAGTCTAAAACAACTACAGATGCCTTTTCTCTCCCATGAGCAAAAAGAGAGAGAAAAAGCCTAGCAAACCGAGACATTTTTTTTTTTTTTACTTATTTACAGGCACTGGGGCTTCGTAAACACATTTGACCGATGACCAACAGACCAGAGAGGTAGCAGATGGTAAGGAAACATCTTCTGAATTTGATAAAATGTTTGACTCTACTGTTTGGAATTAATATTTATCCTTTTTCTTTTCCACTCCACAAATGGCATCATATTTAAGCACATTGTCCCTTATTAATCAATGCTACTGCTTACAATTTTAGCAAATCAGTGAGAAGTGATTTCTGGGAGGCAGGATACTATCTAATCTTAAAAGCATACCAAAATCAAGGATTACCTAAAAGCTCTTATGACCTCTTAAAATCTTTCAAATCCTCAAGGGCAGTAACGAGGATGTCTGGGGTACTGTCAGTAAGTTAAATATGGCACTGGAAGGGTTTAATCTCCAGTTCTAAATGACCTAAAGTTTGTTTTGTCCTGACAAGTGGCTTTATTGGTAAAAACAAGTTTGTCCTAGAAGCAACATGCGCCATTTGCCTCTCTTCCCATTCTCACTGCACTCTTCTTGCTTAAATGGGTTAGTTGGTGAATTCATTTGTTGGCTTAACCATCTCACTGTTCTAACCTGTTACAGGAGGAGCTGCTGGGGCTGGACTCATGCTGGGCATCCAACAGGATCTTCTCCATGTCTCCATTATGTATGGAAGAGGATGAGGGGACATGCTCAAGGCCTCCAGCAAGGCTCTCTTCCTCCACTTCCGGCACTGTCTGCAGGGGAGCGGAGGTCTCGCCTTCATTTCCATTGCCCGGAGAGGACACCAAGCTTGGGCTCAGCTGCTGGGATACAGTCCCTGTGTTCCCATTCAACTCCAACTCCACCCAGGAGCCTGAGAAAGTAATGGTCACATTTTACGTGTCTTCAGTCAACAAGGTTCATATAAATGCAAGGCTGGACAATAAAAGCATATGTTATAATTATATATCATTATAACAATATATAACATCACCATAAAAAGATAAATTAAGACCAGTTATAGAATGCATGTAAACAACACAGAACAAGTGTAACTTGATAAACAGTCACACCTACCTGACTGAAAGTCAGCTCTTTGTGTCAATATTTTAATAATGAATTTTTACCTGTGGTTTGATATTAGTTCCATTGCCTGTTTAAATGGTTAATTTGAGCGAATATGCCAGTAAAATACACTGCATACACAGCTACTCAAATGTTTCTTTTTTTTCAAATATGGCACCACTGTTTTGCTGGTTTCGACTTATTTTTAATTTAAATTTAATCAAAATGCCTTCTAGTATAACAAAGTGGCATTGTATGCAATATTGACTCCATTATGTAAAGGTCATATGAAAATGCGAGCCATTGCTCAAAAGGGGGCTCCAGAGGAACAGCCTTGAAAACCAGGATAGAGTACATTAGACATTGACACTATAAACATTTGAAGTCAATTCACAACAAATTACACTCTACTTTAGCATATACATGAGACATGTCTAGGTACTGTCTGACCCTTGCTGTTGCTAAGCAACACTGTCTTTAGGCAGAAGTACCTCACACAGAGCCAGAGTCATTACATGAAGAGCAAAATTTTTACCCATTTCCCAATTATAAAAAAACCAACTTAAGACATTATTAAAATAAAAAATTTAGGATGCAACTGCAGCAAAAACCATACTGCAAAAGCACAAATCCTAGTAGTGAGACAAAGTCATAAACCAATTGAACAGAACTGAAGCAGAAGCAAAGAGGACCTGACATTTACATGAAAGGCCAACAGTTCTTAAAAAACAAGAGAGGGCCTCTGGTATGGTCCCATTATTATGAAGCAAACAATGTTACAGTGAAACTGGGCTGGCAAATTTCCTTAGCTAACCATAGGTTGACATCTTCTCTTCGACATCTGGAGCTGAGTCCTTCATCTCACACAATTTTTTCATTTTCTCACAATCACCAAACTTATGGGCTTTTTTGTATTTTCCCACAGCAGGAATTGTTGCCATGGCAGTGCATGAGTCCAGCATTCCACTGGCTTTTCATCAGAGAGGCATCAGTTGTCACCCTGCATTAAAACAATAAAATCCTCAGGAATACACTCTGTCCAGTTGCCTAACAAAGGACCAGTGAGCCAAGACTTGCTGTGCTGTCCAGCTTTTTTTTTACTGACCAAGCTGTCCCATAGTACTATTTATTCTGACTATGAGATTATTATATTAGACCTTCATAATATGAAGAAAATATCATACTGAGTTTATCTTTGCATAAATATCATACTGTACATCATCATATGTCAAGTAAATGTTTGGCATTAGGATTCGGTAACATTGACATTCTAAGCCACACCAATCCATTGGTAGAAAACTGACAAAACAGATTTGCTAAAAAGGAGCCTCGAGGAGCTTTGAGTGCAAAACTTAAACATCAAATAAATAAACAATACATTTAACATTATTATTAAATAATTTTAACTTCATTTGCAAACAGATTCTGAGCAAAACCCACAGGGCTGCCGGGGTGACAGAATATCCTGATTCTAGTGCTGCATTCTAGAACTGTCACCTGGAACAAGCCTGAATTGTTCCTTTTTTAGGCTGCTCTATGACTTGGTGCTAGTGAAGGCAGTTGGACTTTGATAGCTGGATGGTAGGTAGTTAGATGATATCTCATATATTCACATTTTCCCATTTCACAGTGATCTTTCTGGCACAAATTCTGCATATTGCCTCATCTAAATTGGCTCTCCCTTTTGATTTAGTTGAAAACCGAAGTGTTCCCAAACTGGCGAAGTTGCATTTGGTATTGAATAGGGCTGGACAATAATTAAACATCAATATAATAATGCAATATAAAATGTTTCAATAACAATTATTTTTAAACACATTTTCAATATAACTTATTTACAGCACTTGTCATTGCACTCAATTTTAAAGTTAGACTAAAAATAATAATATTGACAAAGCCAAGATGTTTATGTTTGATGGTGATGTCATGTTTCCTGTCTGTTCTTGGCAGTTATTCTATGGCTTCCATGTTGTTCATATCAATATTAGAATTATATTGACTGAGATTAAGAAATATATTGTGATATATATTTTAGTAAAAAAAATTACAGTCCTAGTAATACGGCTAGGTTTGCTGCCATTTTGACCATTTTATAAAACGAAGACTGTTCAGCCTCTGAAGTTCAGATACCAACAACTGGGGGAAAAAACAACACTTGTGTTAAACCAACTTAAATTAAACCAATTTATTTAACATTCATTACACACACTACATTGTAAAACAAAAATAGCATGCAAAAAAAAGTCATGATGGTTCTTGCCATTTGTGGCAGTTGGCTGGACAATAGCACGGTATTACGGTATTGCGTCTATAGCGACAGCCCTAATTACACAACAGTTTGGCAGTCAGATGCACTACAAGTCAAATACATAAAGCATTTTAGGTGGCTTCCCTTGATGTTTTGCATTGGCCCTTGCTTGCAAACCAGCTTTAATGGAATCTGCCACAGGACCAGAGTAGGGAGGGGAGGATTATATAATATCTGGCATGCTGTGCTGAGGTAAATCAAACTGCTCTCTTTTTTCTCTCCTTCTCTCTATTCATCCCCCACTGTCTCTGTAACCCAGTTCTGTCTGTATATGCCAGGAAGGTCACTAAGCCTCCCACAGTGGCTCAAAACCCAGTTTGGGCTGGGAAGCATTGCGATGATGCCATGTTTACAAATCTCCTTTATTGAATAAGCTATGATATTGGACAGGAAAAACACGAGAGCTTTAAACACTCCCATGAATAAATAACAGTCATCAAATTGAGAGAGATTGGCTCAAAACTCAGAAAACCATGGTTACTTTGCACACCATAAGCAGGCTGTGTACACAAAGCCAAGACTTCAAGCTCTAGTCAGAAACAAGTGTGGACATGTCCCTTTCTTCCTCGTTTATGGAGTGGACTCAAATTGAGTTAAACACAGGGAAATCTAGAACTACTACTTATTACTTATTACTAATACCATTTACAACTAAAACCTTACACAGACTGATGCAACACTTCATTATTCAACTCAGTCTTTTTACACATAAAGGACACATCCACACCCGACTTATGTAAGCTGTTGCTGTAGAGAAACACTTCAGACATTCTTTCTTAAATTATACTGTGTAGCCTTTACTTAAGGTAATACAGTGCATAACAAATATTTTCTGTGTTAGTCTGTGTGGTGTATTCAAAAGCTCCTGGTGCAGCTTTAAAAAATACTGGCAGATTTGTCCTCACTTAACATTCAGTGTGTGAGCTTTTGCATTTGATGGGCCAATTACACTTGAGCCCAAGTACCTTCTAATCTGCCTTCACAAATGACTACTCCCCTCAGTTACAAGATTGGTATGATATTGTACATGACATTTATATAATGAGAAAAGCTAACATGTTCTACCAGATTTGGTCAAAATTGTTAACTTTATATATAAGACCACAGCAACATGAATGCGTGTAAAGATTAGCTAGTGAATGCCAAATTATTACAAAACGTAGTGTATGTATTTAAAAAGGAATAACCAATTACATGTTTTTCTTGGTATAGAAGATGTGTAGTAAAGGACCAAGTACACAGGACTGTGTTAACCTCAGTAAAGGGCAACAGTGAGGGACTGGCCTAATGCAAATAGCTTGGAACTGATTCATAAAGGAATTCATTATTTTAGATTTCAACTTTCATTGCTAAAGAGAAAAAATAACATTTTCTGATCAATGCCAGATTGCCTCCAAGCCACAGCAAGTTTGTGGAATTATTCAACCAATGTATTATACATAAGAAGGGACTCATTTCAACATAATATGATCACCTTTAAACGTATTCCAGATAATAAGCTTTTGCCATATGACTATTACAGCAAATATTAGAGAAATAACCTGTTTCCCTTATAAATCAGGTATCAATATTTTAATGAAGATAAAAGCTTAAATATACAAAAGTGTCACAAATGGGCATAAGGTTTTCGAAATTAAACATATTATTTATCAATTCTGAATGATGATGAAACGCCATTGGATGCCACTGCTAAGATAGACTCCGGTGAAAACAAACAACTCAAAAAAATGTTCAACATCTTTTAAAAGCTGTAAGGACACAGGAGTAAAACATGGAATCTTAGAGCAAGAAAAATCCCACATAATATTTAAATAATCCCTGAAGATTCTCCATGAAACTGTAACAGTTGCCTAGTTGTTTACACTCCCCCACCCCCTCCTCCATTTTCCTCTTCCCCCTCCTTTGCCTTGTTTTGTATCCTAAAAGCCCCGCCTCCTGTAGAACGCTAATCAGCAATTGGTCAACGTACAGTCAATCAAGCCTCATTCGCTCGCGGTGAGCGTTCCTATTGGTACCGCCTTAAATGACGTGCTCTTGTTTTCCCGCCTCGACCCCGCCCTGCTTGCGCGAGACGGAAGTTCCAGATACAGCCGAAGGGAAACAAAGGCGTTACATAATCCCGTTAAAAACCCGAGACACAAAGATAGTATGAGACAGAAAACAACACGAGCAAATTAGATACGCACACGAAGCCCATGTTAAAAGCTCAGAAACGGAATAAAGAACAAGCCTTACCGTTCAGCCCGGGCTCCTCGTTGTTGTTGCTGTGCTGCGGTGCGGCGGTTGTGGCGGACATGTTTCCTCTCCACTCAGTCGCACGCTCTCCTGCACGCGCCGCCAGCTCCGCGGCCCCACCTGAACCGTGACGTCATATCATTAAAGAATCGACTCTTCAGAGCTGTCACATTCAACTAACCGAATTTCTGACTCAATGATTCACATGGATTATCAGTAGCTATAATTCAGTCGTTCAGTGATTTGATATGAAACTTACTGTAGGTGCAACATTTTTCAGCATACAAAATTAATACTGAACCACACGTTACTTTTCATGTATGTGTTTGCCCTTAAAGGTCACCATAATTTGGCTTTGAATGGTATAAAATTGTAGACTCCAAATTTGTAAAAAGTCCAAGGAACAAATCACATAACACGTTAAAGGAGCAAATTGCAATACTGACAGCAATTGTTTAAAATGGCTACCAACATGATAATTCAAAACACTGAAGAAAGTCTTCTGCTCCCTCCCCCTCCTCCCCAGATTCAGACACGTGGTCTGCCAGGTTGAGGACACCGAACCTACATGAAATTAGCTAACAAGAAAATGCCATAATAAACCAACTTACACAGAAAATTGCACGTCATTTCATTCAATTATCTATATACACTAGTGAATGCCAAAAATGTCTTGTTGCTATTTTGTTTTTATTGCTTATTTACAATTTTCTTATTCAGATTTTCCACGTTAAGTGGGCCTAGGCTAACGTCATTATTTACCAGCTTCTTATTTGGATACTGTTCTACCTAAAATAGGCAGTGTGCAGGCCAAAACACAAACATAGTTCTGCTGGAACAGACATTTCTCAAAGGACAATAAACTAAACTTAGCATTTCCTTTATCTCTGATGACACACACTGGTCATTTTATGATTTAGCACAGTAAATATATGTTGCTCATTTAATGTGCCTTAAATGTAACTTTACACATTTGCATTTATTCAGTGTGTATGAATCTATGAATGTGCAATTAAACACTGCTTCTATTTCAACTGGAAAACCGCAGTTTCAAAACGGAAATGCCAATGGTGTTTCCTGCTTAAGTTGATACATAGTATATATTAAAAACAAACAAACAAACAAACAAACAAAAAAAAAAAAAAACAACAACAACACTGCCCAGCCATGTTAGCAATCAAAATTTTCACTGCAGGGACTTTTATTATGTCTTAAATATATGGTAATATGAACAATTTTTTATGAATTCTGAATTTGTAAGTTTCAAAAAAGGAACATGTTACAATAAACCACTGTCAATTAATTTTTTTAAAATGACATAAGAAATCCTGACAGCCCATTTGAGATTGTTTAGAACACAAACTGCAGTTTCAAAGTGGAAATGCCTTTGCACATTATATTTTCTCTGGCATATACATATAAGTATAAAACAAACACATTGACACGTTAACAAAGTAAAAACGTTATTTTTGCTGAATGTTTGTAACATTTGATTTTAATACTTTATTAATCATTTCATGAGGTTAAATTATTATACAGATTTTATTATATATCTATATATCAGCTCACATTTGCAAGCTTTGTGCTGCTGCATGGGCCAGATTGTTGAATAAGTGCAAGAGTTCTTATTTCTACCCCTCTCTGACACACACACGTGCGCGCACACACAAACGTGTAGTGAATGTTCACAAGTAGATGCTCATAAAACTGATGAAAGCATCTCAAACCTGTGATCAATCATTCAGATAATTTTGTCTGTACAATTATTAGAACTCCTTCACCTGATCTCTGCATGGTATGTAGTTTCTGTTACCGTAGTTAAATTATGTCATGGTGACACTTAAGCTCCCTAAAGGGATCTAAAGGCCCTATACTACCCTAAAGGAAGAATTACATTATACTCATGGTGGCGCATTTTACATCATACCACATTTACTGTTTACATCCTAAGGTTCCTAGGGATGCACAACTCCAGTCCTGGAGGGCTGATGTCCACATAGTCTAGTAATTAACAGATGAATTCAATCAGGTGCATGTGAGCAGAAAAATCACACCATTCTAGACAGTGGCCCTCCAGGACTGGAGTTGTGCACCTGTCTTAAAGTTTTATTTTACACAAACGGTCAAACATTATTGGAAATTCCCCTTTGATACTTTAAATTCCCAGGTTTGTTACAGGACTGCAAGATAAAAAACTAGAACTACAAGTGAATCCTGTACATGTAATCTTAACTCACCCAAAACCCCTTTTCTAACAGCATGGAATGTCATAGACAACTGTCTCAGCCAGCAGCTGGCTTTGACATTTCATGTTCAAGGCTTAGATTTTTAGATGCCCCATTAATTATTATTATACAACAATGGAAATATCGAGCAATCTTACTGGATGTTAAATATTATTTATTGAATATCATGTATTTGAAAGGTCCCAGTCTATATAAAATGCATATATACACCCACAGCTGTCTAATATGAAAACAAGTTTTCATAATTTTAAAGTAGATTTTATTTCATACTAGGGTTTTACAACTATGAGGGGGACATGGGACACCATTACGTATTATGGTACGTAGCCCTATTTTTCATTGAACAAATATAAGCCAACTCTATTTCTGTCTGCTTCAGTCTGCTCACTTTCAAGAGCCAGCTCAAAAACCCAAAGAGGTTCTGCAATCAACAGCTCTGTCAGTGATATGACTACATTAAAATACCCTGAGAAAGTCATTTCAAATTTGTAATTTTATAACAAAAATAACTGTCATTCTCTCTTTACCTTTATAGCAACCACCAGGTTAAAAAATTGCAAATAAAATTACTCACAGTACACCCAAAATAAAATGTTTTTTTAAGACATTTTTACACACACAAGGCTAGGCACAAAACTCTTTTGTCACTTTAAAAACAATATGAAAAATAAAGACGGATATCAGTTAAAAAAAAAAAAAAGTGTACAGTATTGGATAACTTAATGCCACTGTTAGATCTATCCTTTAAGGTCACTATCAACATTATGAGCACAAAAATGACCACTTCAGGGCCACAGGTAAAGATAACTGCATTGTTAAACTTGTGCCAAGTACTGGAGTTAGCCTGAGGAGAGGCTGCTCCCTGCCATTTAAGGCTGCCTGAGCTAAAGAGTGAACACTGAGGGGAATTTGAGAGAATTATAACAAAGGAGAGGCTAAGTGGGGTTCAGGGGTTATACTAAAACTAAATTTAACTTTGGGCTCAGTCTAAAGTGGCATTGGGTAAATTTAATCAAAAGTAACTAGACGTGGTGGCTACATATGTAATGAAAGTTTATCCAATAGAATAATTTCAACTTATACAGGATAGGAAAGCTCATTCAAGTAAATTAATGTGTATAGAATAACAAAATCAAATAGTTTTATCATGGCACTTTAACTTAACTTTCTTTAAGTGCAGAGTAGTCTTTGGATAAGAATCTAAGGTGGGATGGAAAAGGAGGGAAAATAAAATAGCACAAACGACCGACCAACAAATTAAAGATTCATAACAAACTGACCTCTATAACCATTGAAATTGCCATAACCAAAAGCACAAGTGGGTTTTCTTGAGCAGAGTTTTTTTTTAAAGCAAGCATCCTCTCCAAGGTGCTACAGTGGGTAAATGGTAAGACAGTGGGTCGACTGTAAAATGTGTAAACAATCCTAGCTTCTGACCAGCCACTGATATTGATGGCAATCACTTAGGCAAATTACCCTCAGAACTAATGTCAGAACTAGAGACAAAGCTATAAAAAGGTCCTAGTTTTGTTTCTCTTGGAATATATAAAGGTTATTAACAGTTGCCATTGCAATTATGCCATCATGAGGGTGCCAGCTGGTATGGAGAATCTTCCTATTGAAGTCTAGGCAGTCCACCCCGATCTCGTCCTCTTTGCGCCTGCTCCCAGTGCACACCCTCCAAGGCCGCAGTGGGCAACGGGGAGAGCTGCTCTCCCACGAGGCCTCCAGGGTCACTTCCAGGTGGTTGTTGCGGCCAAACATGCAGAAGAAGTTGTTATAGGAGCCTGTCATCACCTCACTGTATTAGACATGGAGAGAACACGATGACAAAAGCAAAACAAACACCTCAACACAATCATTAATTCCACATATTTCTTCATTTTTATGCATAATACAAGGAGTAAAGGAGCAATCTGTAAAGATATGTAATGTACTTAGTCATAAAATGTCCAGGGTGTGTGATCATAGATGAAGGTCAAAGCTAAAACACTGCAGCAGCCATTCATTCATTTTTTTTCTTTTTCTTGCATAGGTAGATGCTTTAGTGAAATGATAGACACTTGTGTGTAAATATGTTGATTATGTCTTAAATGCGTCTCTTGCTCGTTTATTCAGTTTTCCTCAAACTAGCAACCTGGTCGAACTTTACGTTTGAGAGGTGGGGAAAAAGGCAGAAAACTCTCTCCACTGTTTTGAAAATGTGTTATAGTTCCGATTTTAAACAAGTGGTGTCAGTATTACAGATTGTTCCTTTAAAACAACAAAAATATTGATTCAAAACAAGAGAAACCTCTGTACTCAATTGTTCAAAGTGGTGGTGATGGGAACCAGAAATGCCATGAGTCTACCCTCTAAAAGCTAGCCAAAAAGAATGTATTGGACAAAGGAAAGAAATGTACAGGGTGGGCCATTTATATGGATACACCTTAATAAAATGGGAATGGTTGGTGATATTAACTTCCCATTTGTGGAACATTAGTATATGGGAGGGGGGGACTTTTCAAGATGGGTGGTGACCATGGCGGCCATTTTTGATCCAACTTTTGATTTTTCAATGGGAAGAGGGTCATGTGACACAAACTTATTGGGAATTTCACAAGAAAAACAACGGTGTGATTGGTTTTAACACAACTTTATTCTTTCATGAGTTATTTACAAGTTTCTGACCACTTATAAAATGTGTTCAAAGTGTTGCCCATTTTGTTGGATTGTCAATGCAACCCTCTTCTCCCACTCTTCACACACTGATAGCAACACCGCAGGAGAAATGCTAGCACAGGCTTCCAGTATCTGTAGTTTCAGGTGTTGCACATCTCGTATCTTCAGAGCATAGACAATTGCCTTCAGATGACCCCAAACATAGAAGTCTAAGGGAGTCATCGGGAGACCTTGGGGGCCATTCAACTGGCCCACGATGACCAATTCACTTTCCAGGAAACTGTTCATCTAGGAATGCTCGGACCTGATACCCATAATGTTTTGGTGCACCATCTGGCTGGAAAAACTCAGGGAACGTGCCAGCTTCAGTGCATAAAGAGGAAAACACATCATCATGTAGCAATTTCGCATATCCAGTGGCCTTGAGGTTTCCATTGATGAAGAATGGCCCCACTATCTTTGTACCCCATATACTACACCATACCATCAAGATGTGCAGCACCTGAAACTACGGATACTGGAAGCCTGTGCTAGCATCTCTCCTGCGGTGTTGCTATCAGTGTGTGAAGAGTGGGAAAAGAGACTTTAAGACTTTTGAGTAAAATACTTAAAGTACACAGCATGTTTCAACGTTCAGTTATTCTAATTTGACCTGTGTTTGGAAATTAGAAAAAGTTGTTATACCATCCATTTCTTTTCTGAAAAATTCTTACCTGTCATCCTGACTCCAGCAGCATTCAAATTTATCAAAGATGCAGTCATTCTCATAGAGAGAACACAGCTTACTCCTGAGGTACTCATGGACCTAAACATATAAGAAAGCTCATAGTCAAGATTTTCTCAGCTGAATGGAATGAAGTCTTGTTACAACAGTATGCATTTACTCACAAAACAATTCTGACCGCTAATGAGCTAAAACTGATATACACATATATAAATTATATTTAAAATAGAATATTTCAACAGCTGCATTTAGTAAGCATCATTATTAACATGGTAAAAGCACCACCAACCACTCCAGTTACAAGAATAGCAGAACACTAGCACCTCCGTGTGGTGAGAGAGGTAATCAGAAAACGTGTGCTCCAAAATACAAGCCACATCAACACCACAAATCTCAAACTGTGTTTCTTTAACTGCAGTACCAATCTGTTTATGCAAATAAATATCTTATCTATCTTATGTAAATGAATATTAATAATCATGGTAAATTGAGACTTGCTATTTGCCCTAGAATGCGATTGTTAAATTGTGGTTTCATTTTTTTTTAATTCCATGCTCCTTTAAAGGCAATGTATCAATGCAATACAGTTTCTGTAAAATTCAGTGGATGTTTCCTTATAGCTAATTCTCCAGCCTGTTTGTGCATTAGAAAAAAAGTTAAAAGTCTCTGTAAATAGAAAATAAAATATCTCAGACAGAGAAACAACATTATTCCAGCCAATCAGCAACAGAGGGTGTGTTTGTTTAGTCCACAAGCCATGTAGTGTTAAGTTGGCAATTCATGTGCATGCATTTGTATCTTGGAGCTTCAGAAGAGCACTGAAGAGAAGGGTGTTTTTGTTTTTATGTTAAGTTCATATATATCAGTTGTTCTCCAGAGTTATACACAGTGCCTTACTGAGTGCATTTAGGTATCAAATGAATATCCTCTGGCACTCATCAGAACATGCTGATTAAATCCATTAAAACAAGCTAAACAACTCTTGGTGTTTCTTTAAAACTGATAAAACTGTTTCTTTGCTAAATTTTATTTGTGATGTGGATTTTTTCCCCCCACTGCACCAGTCTTAGGATTCTTAATAGGTTTAGGCACTATCCTACAATCTTGATCCAAGTAATATAGTATACAAATAAAATAGTTGATCACTCAGACTAACCTGATAAGTTTCCACAGGACGGCTCTCCATGTTGAGATCCCAAATTTTGACTGTTAGGTAGTCTCGTGTCATCATGTAACGGCCACTGTGGCTGAACTTGACGTCCGAGACAGAGGAGATGATTTCAGAGAAGAAGGAGCGAGCACTAGGATCCTCAGGCTCCTCAAATACTGCAATTGAAAAAAATATTACTTAATAAACAATTTATATTAGGTATATGTACAACTTTTATGTACAAAAATGACCCATGTCTCCAAAATGGCTCTTTCTATAGTTCATATATACCTAGCAATTTCTTTAAAACTGAGTCACAAGACTTGTTTGTTATCAGACTGGGCTTTAGCCTCTGTATCCTGGTTAAGCAAATGGCTCTTACATTTAGAGTGCTGATCGCACAGCGCAGATGCTCTCATGTCACAAAGACGCACAGAACCCTTGCTGCTGCCATAGACAAAGGTGTTACACTGGAGAGGGTGGAACTCAGAGGCTGTGATAACTTCTGTCAGCTCTTCCATATTTGCTGGTTTGATATCCACAATGTCTGAGAGAAACCAATGGTTAAAGAAATGAACACAGAAAATGGCTAGACAATTTCTGCTACCCGATCAAGTATATGTGACTGAGGGGGGGCTAGGATCTTAGTCAACATCAATCAAGGTCATCCCAAAGGTATTGGATGGTGTTTCACACCCCTCTAGCCTGTTCTTGGCTTTGATTATGACAAGTATTATGAAGGATACTGAAGCTACGGTCTGTAAAGTCAAGATGCCACAAGTTGATCCGCAAGTCATCTGCAGACAGGTAGGTCTCATTATCACTGTTGACTGAAATAGAATTTATGTGATAGGTGTGCGCATTGGCATAGACCCGCCGAGGGCTGGCCTCCACCATCAGGTCCATGGGTTGGAACACTGGAATCTGTGAAGACAAAAATGGGTTACAAATGTGTTTTACCATTCTGCTTTATAAATCTTCCTTTAATTTGTCTCAGATTCAATGATAAAGCTGGATAATATTCAAATGCTGTTTATATATTACATGGATACCTTGACTTTTACACCTACTCCTAAATAATAATTTCTTTAAGAATTATAAATCAAAAGGTGAGCGTGACCTAAACTAGGAATGAGTGGGAGTTGCTGGAAGTACATTTACTAGGGAAATTAATCTGACTTTTCTTTCTTATTAAGTTAATCTGACTCTTTAGGGCCCACAACAAAAATGTACAAATCATTTCTTGTGAATATCCTCCCAAGGTCTAATAAATATCTGGTGTATTTCACAAGTACTGCTCTCCTCTCAATATAGAATGGATGGTATTAAAATCACAAGGCGTGCATGGCACCATCCTCTTTGAGTCTGAACAGTCTCACACTTAAGTTGGCACTGATTCCAAGCGTCACACAAAACTCACCCTGAGTAAAACTCTCTCTTATTTTGAGGCTCACACTGGCTATGTTTACATGCAAAGGCATTTTCCAATCCAGCTGAATTCATTTCCGGATTTAGATAAATACTGGAGGTGTTTATATGTACACTTTGTTCACCAAACCCATTTTAAAAATTGCAATTATATGCATGCTACAAACAATCCAGGCATATGCAGAGTACCATTTATTAAACAAATTACCATGAAAAAAAGCCTGTGCAAGAGTCCAGTCCCAAGTTGGAGAGTGTAAACAGATACTGGCGTTTTTACTTAGCTATTATTTGTGTATATAACGGATTATTTAAAATGAATATTCACCTCGCTCAATCAGATTATTAACAGACAAGGCTGAATGTAAACTATGCTCATTTCGAGACTCTGAGTAAAACTAGCATGTTTTGAAGTTCACTACAGTGGGTAAATGGTAAGACAGTAAATCCAGTACCCACTCTACTGCTCACATGAGCCTCATAATAAGTAAACCCCACATCTACTCTGCTGTTCACATGAGGCTCACAATGTTTAAAACACAAATTTGTTTCACTGCCTGCACTGGCTCCATTCTGAGTAAATCCAACTTCTGAATTATCTTTAAGCTCTTCATCAGTAGTTTCATACATGTATGGCCCAATACTCCCTGAGTGAGGAGTGTTGTTTTCATAATTCTACCTAATGCTTTCTATTTAAATATAGCTTAATGCTTCATATAACACACATTAATGTTATTTAAAAATATATATCACTACCATCCTCAAAATGTCAACCCAAGATTTAAAATTAAAGGGGCATGTTTATCACACTGTTTAGAGAGACCAAATACTTGTCAAGCTTTCTATGTTTATGAAAACCATCTCTGTTATAGAAGGATAGCCAGATACAAATGGGGAAAAAAACATGACTATGAACAAGCAAATACCCGTAGTGTAGTAACAGATGTTGGATCCTTGAAACGTCCATCCTCCTCTTTTAGGTTGTAGCCCTCTGGTCTCTTGTCCCGTTCACTTATTTTCCACAACTTTATGGTTTTATCTGCACATTTGATACATATATTAATTATTTCATTACACTTAATGGGACTAGGAGTAATTTTATAATTACTACAAATACAGTGGTAGCAGTGGTTCTCAATTCTCAAAACAAGACAAACTTAATAGCTAACTGTCATCTTGAAGAAATTGTTTATGCTTAGTCCTAAATCAGGCACTGAAACCAGTGAACGGTGATGTGAATAACACTGATAATCTTATTACAATAGCACCAGTCAAGGTGTCCTTAAAGGAGATGCGAGAAAGTAGGAAAAAAAATTTGCAAGTGAAACTTTGACAAGGATCAAATTGTAATGACTAGAGTAATAAATGAGAACATCACCGAAAGGGCAAGTCTTTGAGGTGTTCCCAGTACGCAGCAGTTAGTACCTGCCAAAATATTCTAAGGAAGCACAATCAATTAATTGGTGACTGGGCCATATGCATGCAAGGCTAGCTGACACAGGTGGGGAGAGAAAGTTAGTTTGTCTGGTCCAGTTCCACAGAAGAGATACTGTACCACAAAACCACAGAAAACATTAATGCTGGCTCTGTTAGAAATGTGTCAGGCCACACTTTGCATCCCATCTTGGCACATAGGGGGCTGAGTAGCCAGCAAAACTGCCTACTTTGAGCACACCGACATCATAGCTTGCTCGTGGGGAAACAGAAAAAGGTGGCCTGATCTGATGAATTACATTTTCTTTTATATCATGTGGACAGCTAGCCAGTAGAGGCAGTGTGATGCTCAAACGTATATACGTATGCTCCTGGCATATATGAGGATGCAAATTTGAAACCGACCTAAATACTGTTGCAGACCATGGAGACTGCTTCATGCTAATGATATTCTTAATGCGGTGGCTTCTTTCAGCAGTATATCGTACATTGCCACACTGCAAAAATGGCTCAGGGATGAATTGTGGATCATGTTCAAGAGTTCAAGATGTTGACTTGGCCTCCAAATGCCACAATTCTCAACCTGATTAAGCATCTGTGGGATGTACTTGAAAATCAAGTCTGATCCTCAGCTTGCAACTTACAGGACTTGAAAGCTCTACTGCTAAGGTCTTGATACCAGATAGATAACAGAGGTCATGTATCAAAGCCTCAACAGGTAACAGCTCAAGGCACATATGCCCAATACTACAGAAAATATATCTTCCCATCAAGTCCAGTTTCAACTCATGAAAAAAAATGCTCATCCAACTAATTAAAATGAGAATAAAAAAAAAACAAAAACATTACTGTCTGGAGGAGGTGTCAGACATTAGTGCTAGAAATAAACTTTGAATGAATGGACAATGACCACTGGTTTAAAACAAAACACAACCTAAAACGCAACAACATGGAAGAAAATCTGGTCAAATCTGTAGAGGGAATAACTGGGTTTTGGCTACATATATATACCATTTGTTGACAGTAGAAAATGAGCAGCATTTTTCTGAGGGAGCCAGCGGATCTTGTTGATCTTCTCCTCAATTTCCAGACTCTTCAGATAGTCAAACTCTGGCTCATGGCTCTGGAAAGTGCTGTAGACGTTGTATTCACCTCGAGACTGTGGAGCAGTCTTACTCTGAAGAAAACGAGATGAGGGCCACAGATATCAAACCATTCATCAACCACACAACTCAAATCACAGTCAGTAACCACAGACAGTGAGATACTAAACAGCTGATGCAGCTGTGCACTTACTGTTGCATGGACTACATGTCTGTTATCACAAATCCCTTGGAGATGAACAAAATATTGTGTTTCTGGACCGTTTAAAGCCAATGTTTAAGATACAGCATCATACTTGAGTCATGCTCAGGCTTGTTAAATGTTTTTTTCTTTTTTTTTTTATGAAATATGTTTTATCTGATAAAACTATGTTTATGCAAAAACTCTGTGCACTCACATTTGCTCTTTTGGCTTAGTCAATTGTCTCTAACTGTTCACTAGAGAAAGGCAGAATAATTTCAATCCTCATGGTCACTGAGGGAAAATATGACATGTTCATTACAGAAGAGAAAAAGCACAGTGGTCATAAACAGCATAGTGCTTATGATTCTATATTTGAACTAAAGCCTGGCCCACACTACAGGATAACCAGGCCGATTCAGTCCTCCAAACAATCGCCAAAGGTCTCCTATTTTAGGGTGATGGTAAATGATTATCTTTCCAGATCATCCTTTAGTGTGGGGAGTCTATAATCCAATTTACTCCTCCAATTATCTCCCGGAACAGTCTGGGCTGCCCCGATTGTGAATCATAAATATTAAACATGTTCAGTATTCACGACTCAGAATCCTGTAGTGTGGGGGGGACTCTGATTCTCAGGTGTGGAAAGTCTCATTAACATCAGGCCTGAAAGATGATAAACCAAAGAGAGCTGAGCTGGGATTATTTCACTGCAATCCACTGTGTTTGCTTACATCACAGCTGTGTCTGAAATGAGTGGAGTGCTGCGAGTAAGGCAATATTCTGAGAGAGGAAGGTGCAGATTCATGTCAGAATTCAAAGCTTGTTTAAAATGATGCCTGTTATTGCTTTGAAGTTGTTGAAATATTGAATACTCTAATGAGACTCTGTTACAAACATCTTAATTTCAAAATGCTGTCGTGAGGCAACAACAGCGCAGGGTATCAGCTGCTTTCTTATCAGCCCAAGCGTGTTAGAAACTCCCGCCTGCTCTTGGGATGTAGCATTTCGAGGGAAACTCCCGCAAGGTTTTGAGAAGCAGAGCTGTCTGTCGGTTTGTGTGATCGGGTAGTGTGGGGTCTTTGAGAACTAACATTGATCAAGCATCGAAAAATCTGTGAATTACGTCTTTATGTGTGGGGTGTCTCATCTTTATAACAACATTTAGAATTTTTTTTAACCGTGTTGTGTGACCCAGGCTTAAGGTGACAGGACACTGAATGTTGCAACAGTGTGACTGTGTTCAGGTCAGGTTTGGATTTCAAATTTACCAGTAAAAGAATTAGTCATATTTGTAACATGTGAAAAATGTGAAAATAATTTAGTGCCTGCAGATATCAATTATAAGTCAAACCTCTTGCTCCTGTTGAAAGATTACTATTCGGCCACCTCTGTCTCCAGTAGCCAACAACTCTCCTGAATGATTGAACTCCACTGCAGAGATAATGTCAGCTGTAAAGACACACATGCAAATATACTGTATTATCAGCAAAGACAGGGGTACATGATTTAAATTAGGTGAAAAACTTATGACGATATATGAGAGTTAGGAAGTACATGAGATGGCTGTCTTTACTAAATCAATTTTTCTCCATGACATCCATGATGTGAACAGTTGTTCAATACCTTGCAATATTTTGTCACACTAATACCACTCTTGTAATATGTGGAAGTTGAAGCTCTGGTTTGGAAGCATTTTGTAACACATTGTCTTTTTTTGTTTGAAAGTTTTTGACATAAATATTTTTATATTTAATTTGTTGTTGTACAACTGACTTGTATCTTGACCTTGTATCTGCTTTTTGGAACACAATAAACCAAACTATCTTATTTGAAGCGGAAGTTTATGTGCAGATTATTTCCTGAAAAACCATTTGCAAATACTGCCATATTTCCTTTAAATATAAAGACCAGCACAAGCCCATCTAAGCAGAACAATATCCTTCTATCTCCCACCCGGTCGCTCTGTCCCAAGGCTCGAGTTGGCAGCTGCATGGTCCTGGGTAGTGCCATGATCTGCTTATGCAACAGACAATATATAGAAAACAGTACACCTATGTTTAAAAAAAAAAAAAACCCCAACAACAAACTTTTAACTGCCTGTTAAAAGTCTGAAAAGATTTGTCTTCTTGGGACATTTGAGAAATACCTAATTTTCACTGTTAATTTTGAAGTAAGCATAAACAAGATATCTAAAATCAAGATATTAGACGTTTGCAAATGCTTTAAATATACTTTGTTAGACAGGTAATTGGAGAAATAAAAACAAGAGAATCCATTGTTTGGTTAATACTATTATTCAAAATAAAGCGCTTTTGTAGACCCCCCCCACCCAGTTTTGCAGTTATGTCCAGCTTTGTGTTTTCAATGCGTAGGAAATATGCTTGAATACTAAAAACCTGTTCACAAACCTTTAACTGGTCACATACTTTCAAAAGCACTAAAGCTGCAAATATACTAAAATATTTTCCAAAAGACAAATAACTTTATACTAAAGCTTCAAGCTGTTCCAAATCCAAATACAATTTGCAAATGAATGCAAATTGTGTGGCCCTGAGGTTTCACACTGAAATCTTCTTAGTCAGTAAAGTGTACATTCATACTTTAATATTAGTACAAGTGTCTGATATAAAAACAAACTTTTAATTCACCCAGTCCAGGACCCAGCAATGAAACAAAATGTTGACACCTAATTCTCATACCTTCTGTTACATCGTCATCAATGGCTCCTTTGACCTGAGAGAGACACCACTGTTTGATTCCGCTGCCCCCATCACCTGGAAATCACAAAGAATATTACGACTGCACATCTATCATGACCATATTTTAGCAGAGTAAATGACCAGTGTTGAATAAGAAATTTTCACTGAAGAGTGAAATATCTGTGGAGTTTGGGTCAAACAAAGTGGGCCTATAATTTGTAAACCAGACTTAGTCTTTTTTTAATTACACTATTTTAATTAGCTAGGATTATTCCAATCATACACAATGCCACCAACCTTGGAGGGTGAGGCCAAAAAAATGCTCCTTCAAAGATATGTGAAACCAGATTTTTTTTTTTTGGACTGCTGTTAACAAAATTTCTCTGAACAGCTCCTGGTCTTTGGTGAAGAATGCTAACTGCCCAGGTCTGCTACAACAACTAAAATATACCTGCCCTGACTTATATTTTTTCTTCCAATTGTTCTCTCTTGTACTCATGGCCTCAAAAGGCTGGGGCATCACTGGGACAGAAATGGGATTACAACAATTCTAAACTAAAACAAGGCAAAATAATCAGTGCAAAAATAATCATATGCAAAACCAGCATAGAGACACAAGTAATTGTAATTAGAACAACGTATCCTTGAGAGGATATAATGCAGAGTGAGAAAAAAATCCACGATCTTTGGTAATCATCTACAACATTTAGTAGCCTTGCCCCTAGATATAGTGAACTCCTCTTCTTATTTTGTCTGTGCAAAATGTGACACAAAAAATAATAATAATAATTACAAAAGACACACAAATACTCAAACTGAGGGACCTCCTTTTTTATAAGGAGCAAAACAAATGCTGTTAAAATTAGCAGTAACATCACCTTTAGTATAAACACCTAAGGAAAATAATTCATAGTACGACCATCCATACAGTATAGCTATTTTTTAAGATCTTCATTTTAGTCCTTCAGTTACGTTTAGTTATCAACAACTTTTTTCCTGTTTGTCACACTATTTACGATTATTCAAGTACATATCTGGTGATAGTGCACAGACATTCATTAAATATGTGAAATGGATGTAAATGTACTTTTTACAAATAAACATATTTCACCATAATTTAAACCAACATGACAAAATATTTGTCTCTTCAAAGTTTTAATCTCTTTATGCCAGAATTTTATGCACTTAACTAAACATTCAATAAACTGATACACATATGGCCTTGATTATATTGTGCATCTGATTGTTTGTTTTGACCAAGAATGTTTCAAAAAAGAAAATGACCTAGAAGAAAAATTAATTAAAAAAAATAACAACCACACCTTAACTGCTCACTTGCTGCTTAAAAGCCCCCTACCGCAATTTGACAGGATTGGGTTCTTAGGTTTATGACGTAAGAAACCTGGATGTCTGAATTTGCCTGTTTGAGTGTCTTTGGAACACTGGAGTTTCGAAGGAGAAATTTCCACCCACAGCATTAACTGCTTTTTTCCCCACAGATGTTGCACCTCTTAGCGTATAAAAACACCACATGATCATGTTAGCATATTTTAGAAATGGTAATTTCAGTGGATGTGGTCTTTAAATATACATTCATATGAAGCGAGACTGCACATTTTTGAGCGGCAAGGCAGACTAGAATGTTATCGACATGTGGAGGTAACCTAACACTTGTATGAGAACTGCCATAGCACCCTACTTATAAATATCATATCTATATTAATCACATTGACATTGACAATTAAACAGTATAGTCCAATTCCTCGTATCCAGTAAAATCTCCATCGTTTCTCTTTACCTTCCATGACAGGAGCGGATGTCTCCGATTCTGGGCCCGCACTCGTGGTTAAAGATCACGGAGTTCCTCGGGCGTCTGTCCAGTTCTTGTGCGCACAGAAGGATTAATAATTAAGAACGTGAATTTTAAAAGCGATGCTGAAAAGCTAAAAAACCCTTTTCTGATATCGCGACTCCCGAAAACTGCAAACTACCTCCGGTAGAAAAGTAGAGCCAGCAGCAGCACACAGCTCCGGTCACGTCGACTGGTCATTTCAAAGTAAAAGTCCTGATCAGTATATTGTGTCGTGCAATGAGAATGGAATTCATAAAGCAAAACTGTATCTATTCGCTTGAATCACCACAGAAACTCATTTATAATTTTTAAAGTCTTTAATCACTCACTTTTAATGGAGTACTAATCTGTATTTTTAAACTTGTGTATTTGTTTTAGACATGCAAATGACATGATAATTACATCATTTGTTATTCAATATTGGGTAATTACCAATCCTTTAACTAATACTACTACAAAAAAAAATTGAAATCCACCATTAATTCAAATCATTTCAAAAAGCCGAAATATTCAGCTATTAACAAAACAAAACTAAAAATTGTTTGTGTGTTTTGATCTTTTGCAACAAAGTACAAAAGCTGAATGAACATCATCTGAGTTCCATAATTTTTAGGTAGGGACTACACTTAAAAATGCAAACATTAAAAAAATCTTTTATGTATTTTTTTTTAAAGAACCGAGGTTGCAGTTTATTAACAAACTTTGAAATAAACAGTCTTCTACTCTGTACTGTTTGTATTTAGAATTTAACTATGCTGGAGGACCAACAGAAATAAATAACATTTCCAGAAAAAAATTATTCCTTGACTGCTCAAGAGTCCATTGAGTTAATCAACTTGATTAGCTCACTGAGTTTTATAAAACACCTGAACACGAAAAAAATAAAAACGGAGAGCAACAGTATATTACAGTGAGTAGAGACCTCCCAGTAAACATTTAGCCGTTGATTCAACGTAGAAATAACATAATGACTGCCGTCTAATCAACGTTCTCTTAAGGTTGAAAATGAAGTTGAAAAGCCGACTATTAGACATATTTTGGAAGTCCATTGATGTTATTAATTGGTCCCGAAATCAATTACTTGTATAAAACGCATTTTGGACGTCCACTGACGTTATCGATTGGTCACCACTTAACTAACTTATTAAGATAAGTGAGCACTCGCCGCTGAACATCGACAACTCTGCTGTGGAGATGTCAGGAATACCAAATTCCTTGGTGTTCACCTAGCGGATGATCTCACCTGGTCCACTAACACCAGTAACATCAAAAAGAAAGCCCAGCAACGCCTCTACTTTCTGCGAAGGCTGAAGAAGGCTCATCTCCCCCCTCCAATTCTTACCACTTTCTACAGAGGAGTCATTGAGAGCATCATGACCAGCTGCATCACTGTCTGGTTTGGAAACTGCACTGTGGCAGATCGCAAGTCCCTCCAGCGGATCGTGAGGACAGCTGAGAAGATTATCGGTGTGTCTCTTCCCTCCATTACAGACATCTACACCACTCGCTGCACCCGCAAAGCACTCAGCATTGTGGGAGATCACACACACCCTTCACACACATTCCTCAACCTACTGCCATCTGGAAAAAGGTATCGAAGCATTCGAGCCCTCACATCCAGACTCCGTAACAGCTTCTTCCCACATGCCATCAGACTTCTGAACACCTAGAGACCGAGACTGGACTGAAGAAGCACACACACACACACACTTCTTCACGCAAACACTGGTCTGTTGGACTGAAAATGAGTGTACTGTTTACATCATGGTTACATCCAGTTACCGTTTACAGCACAAATACACTTTAAATTGCAGTGTCTCTCTCCCTCACCCCCTCCGTACTTATGATTTTGCATTGTCTTGTATTGCATTGTATTGTATTGTACTGTATGGACATTGTTTTGTATTTTCTTAGCCATATCTTTTGCACTTTAATGTGTATGCACTGTTTTATGTTGCACTAGCTTTGTACTAGTTGCACTTTAATGTTGTGTATTGTTTTATGTTCTATGTCTTTTGCACTTTAATGTGTATGCACTGTTTTATGTTTGCACTAGCCTTGCACTAGCTGCACTTTAATGTTGTGTATTGTCTTATGTAGCACCTTGGTCCTGGAGGAACGCTATTTCGTTTCACTGTGTACTGTAAACACTGTATACTGCTGAAATGACAATAAACTTCTTGAACTTGAACTTGAAGATGGATTTTGGACGTCCATTGACGTTTAAAATATGTCTTTGACGGACAGACTACTTTTAGACCTATTTGGAACGTCTAGGGACGTTCCTTGTTTATTGGGCTATGTAATTGCAAGGTAACCTCCACTTTTTGGATGATCAAATGTTTAAGGTAAACATAATCATTCAGATATGGTGACGATGCAGGCTGTGTCCACACAGCTCCAGGATCACGAGGTCCTGGGTTTGTATGGAGCTAATTTAGAGACAAAAGTTTTGTTAATTTGAAAACAGAATCTGAAAGTTCAAATCTTGAGATACTACAAAAAATATTACAAATACAAAATTCTGGATTTTTTAAACTTCATCATTCATTCATTATCTGTAACCGCTTATCCAATTCAAGGTCACAGTGGGTCCCTGGAATCATTGGGCGCAAGGCAGGAATACACACTGGAGGGGGCGCCAGTCCTTCACAGGGCAACACAGACACAGACACACACACATTCACTCACACCTAGGGACACTTTTTTGAGTTGCCAATCCACCTACCAACATGTGTTTTTGGACTGTGGGAGGAAAACAGAGCACCCGGAGGAGACCCACGCGGACAACACACCAACTCCTCACAGACAGTCACCCAGAGCAGGAATTGAACCCACAACCTCCAGGTCCCTGGAGCTGTGTGACTGCGACACTACCTGCTGCGCCACCATGCTGCTCGATTTTTAAAAAATAAATAATGTATTTTCAATTTTCACATTCCTATATACAGTATTTTTATATTTGAAATCTTATATTGAGTGGCACAGTGGTGTGGCAGTCACACAGCTCCAGAGACCTGGAGTTTGTGGGTTCAAATCCCACTCTGGGTGACTGTGAGGAGTTCTGTCTGTGATGTGTTCTCCACTGTGTCTGTGTGGGTTTCCTCCCATGTTCCAAAAACACACGTTGGTAGGTGGATTGACGACTCAAATGTAGGTGTGAGTGTGTGTCACCCTGTGAAGGGTGTGTTCCTGCCTTGCGCCCAGGGATTCTGGCTAGGCTCTGGATCCACTGCGACCCTGAACTGGACAAGCAGTTACAGACAATGAGTGAATGAATGAATTCTTATATTTTTCAGTAGCAGATTTTATGTTTTCAGATTTAGATTTAAAAC
Source organism: Hoplias malabaricus (assembly GCF_029633855.1). Classification (NCBI taxonomy): domain Eukaryota; kingdom Metazoa; phylum Chordata; class Actinopteri; order Characiformes; family Erythrinidae; genus Hoplias; species Hoplias malabaricus. The sequence continues at coordinate 24,041,877 of NC_089813.1, forward strand.
ATTTTTTCACATCTTTTTTTCCTGTTACAGATCTTTTTTTCCCCACTTTTCCTTGTTTTTCAGCTTCAGGTCTTGAAGATGTGGATTGGGTGGCAGCCAGGGTCGGGGGCCCTGGTGTTCTGATCCTTGGTTACTGAAACTGGCTTTTGGAACATGGAACGTAACCTCTCTTGTGGGAAAAGAGCCTGAGCTGGTGCGCGAGGTTGAGAGGTACCGGCTAGATATAGTTGGGCTCACCTCGACACACAGTATGGGTTCTGGAACCAATCTCCTTGAGAGGGGCTGGATGCTCTTTCACTCTGGAGTTACTCATCGCCCCCTGGCTTAGCGCCTGTACATTGGTGTTTACCCCAGTGGATGAGAGGGTAATTTCCCTGCGCATTCGATTTGGGGAAAGGGCTCTGACTGTTGTTTGTGCTTATGCACCGAACAGCAATTCAGAGTACCATGCCTTCTTGGGGACCCTAGAGGGGGTGCTGGAAGAACACTCATTCTGGAGACTCCATTGTTCTGCTGGGGGATTTCAACACTCACGTGGGCAATGACAGCGAGACCTGGAGGGGTGTGATTGGGAGGAACGGCCGCGCTGTTCTGAACCCGAGTGGTGTTCAGTTATTGGATTTCTGTGCCCGTCACAGTTTGTCCATTATGAACACCGTGTTCGAGCATATGGGTGTCCACAAGTACACCTGGCATCAGGATACCTGCAGCCATATGTTCTGGACACTCGGGTAAAGAGAGGTGCTGAGCTGTCAACTGATCACCACCTAGTGGTGAGTTGGATCAGATGGCAGGGGAGGATGCCGGACAGACCTGGCAGGCCCAAATGTGTGCTGAGGGTTTGCTGGGAACGTTTGGCAGAGGAACCTGTCAGAAAGATCTTCAACTCCCACATCCGGCAGAGCTTCGACTGCATTCTGGGGGATGCTGGTGACATTGAGTCCGAATGGGCCATGTTCCGGACCTCCATTGTTGAGGCGGCTGAACGGAGCTGTGGCTGCAAGGTCATCGGTGCCTGTCGGGGTGGCAATACCCGCACTCTGTGGTGGACACCCCGGGTGAAGGGGGCTGTCAAGCTGAAGAAAGAGTCCTATCGAGCCTATCACTGGGGCTGAGGTGGCCGAGGTGGTAGGGAAACTCCTTTACGGTAGGGTCCCAGGGGTGGATGAAGTTCGCTCCAGGTTCCTCAAGGCTCTGGATGTTGTGGGGCTGTCCTGGCTGACACGTCTTTGCAACATTGCGTGGACATCGGGGGCAGTGCCTCTGGACTGGCAGACTGGGGTGGTGGTTCCCCTTTTTAAAATGGGGGATCGGAAGGTGTGTTCCAACTATAGGGGGATCACACTCCTCAGCCTCCCCGGTAAGGTTTATGCGGGGATACTGGAGAAGAGAGTCTGACTGAGAGTTGAACGTCGGATCCAGGAGGAACAATGCCCCGGTCGTGGAACACAGGACCAGCTCTTTACCCTCGCTAGGATCCTGGAGGGTGCGTGGGAGTTTACTCAACCAGTCTTCATGTGTTTTGTGGATCTGGAGAAGGCATTCGACCGGGGTATTCTGTGGGTGGTGGGGAATATGGGGTACTGGGCTCTTTGCTACGAGCCATCCAGTCCCTGTATAAACAGAGCAGGAGTCTGGTTCGTATGGCTGGCAGTAAGTCCAACTGGTTTCCAATTGGAGTTGGACTCCGTCAGGGCTGCCCATTGTCACCGGTTCTGTTCATAACTTTTATGGACAGAATTTCTCGGCATAGCTAAGGGGCGGAAGGTGTCCGGTTTGCTGGTGTCAGGATTCCATGTCTGCTTTTTGCAGATGATGTGTTATTGTTGGCTTCATCAAGCCGGGACCTCCAGTCTCCAGTTTGCAGCCGAGTGTGAATCGGTAGGGATGAGGATCAGCACCTCCAAGTCTGAGTCCATGGTACTCAGTCGGAAAAGGGTGGAGTGCTCTCTCCAGGTTGGAAGTGAGATCCTGCCTCAAGTGGAGGAGTTTAAATACCTCAGGGTCTTGTTCACGAGTGAGTGAAAGATGGAGCGGGAGATTGACAGGCAGATCTGTGCAGCGTGGTTTGGGCATCTGGTCATAGTTTGTAAAGGATCATACCAGAAGAGTGGAGAAGAGCAGGCAGTTTCCTTATCCCTAAGGAGAATGATGTGTATAGAACAGTTTCAGCCTCCAAGTCTTCTTAGCATGAAGGGTATTTTTCTTTAGTATGATAGCATGGAGACTTGCCGCTTATTTAAAAGCAAATAAATTGATTGATAAGTCAGTACAAATGGCAGGGGATTTCTGGCTTTGCAGGATGTTTGGAACATAGCAGCATGATCTGGCATGAGATTCAGACAGCAAAGAATGAGGGTAGATATCTACATGTTGTTTTCTTAGATTTAGTTTATGCATTTGTGCCAGTGACACAAACTTATGTGGAAAGCTTTTGAATACCTTCAGGTGCCAGCTAAGAATATTAGGCTTGTTAAAGCAAATTTTTAGGACATTCAGGTTTGTTTTAATACAGGAAAGTTTAGGGAGTTTGTTACATCATTGCAGAAATAAGTATCACCATTAGCTTTTAAGATGGCAATGGGCGGACTGATGGGGGGGAGAAAAAAAAAAGATATTCAGATAGAAGATGCTTAGAGAGACCTAAACATAGAGTTAAAGCTAACCTAAACACAGAGAGCTAAATCCAAAACTAAACACAGAGAGCTAACTCTTAAGCTAAACACAAAGAACTAAATCCATCAAACATAGAACTACTTGGACAGAGACAGACTAGACAGATACAGCAGTAGAACAAAGGTACAAACAGGAACTGACAGACTTGAGAGAAGAGAAAGAAACAGACAGACCAAACAAGCACACAAAGGAAAAATTTCCAAAAATCAAACAGTGAAACAAGGGGACTTAAATAAACACCAAAGACAAGGAACACCTGGGACAGATAACGAGGGGGCAGGACAACAAAAGAGGCCCAATGAGAGGGTTGAGCTAAGGCGGAGACAATGAGGGAGACAGGTACAAAACAATAACAGAGGAAACAAGAGACAGACAGAGCAGGAATACACTAGACAGGGCAAAAGCATAATAGATACAGAGTAAGCTGTGGGTGTCTGAATTGGTAGAGACTATTTATAGCATTGATAGACAATGTTTGCCAGGGAAGTTGAAATTGTGGTGTCTGCAGTTTGGCTTACTGCCTCATATTAGATGGCCATTGACAGTTCATGATGTTTCAATCACAGAAGTAGAAAGGAAGTAAAGGGTTATGAACAAGGCTATAAGAAAGTGGCTAGGTTTGCCACAGTAATTAAGTAGTGTGGCATGGCATGGGAGAGGGGTACTGGAACTACCAGTCACAAGTTTAGTTGAGGAATTTATGTGCAAATGTGAGTTGTGAGATGATTTTGTCAGAATTAAAGGATGCAGTGGTAAAACGAGCAGTGCCAGTCAATAAAGCAGGAAGGAAGAAGAATCTGCAAGTGGCAGTGCATGTTACTGTTTGCAATAGCAGCATCACAGGTAAAACAAGGCCAATGGCTTCATTGGGAGAATCTAGAGAAGTGGAAGATCACTTGGCAGGAATTGAGAGCAATGGAGGCAAGTCGTATTAAGCTTTTGCTGGGAGCAACTTATGATGTCCTTCCAACACAGCAAAATCTTGGATATTGGGTAGGTTAAAATCCTAGTTTTAGATTATGTACAGGGATTGGCACGCTGAAGCATATTCTATCAGCTTGTAAGGTTAGTTTGTAGCAGGTTCGGTATACACGGAGACCTAATCAGGGGCTCAGGGTTTTAGCATGTTTGTTGGACAGTGAACATTCTTTCATTATCTGTAATATTCATATTCAGTTCAGGGTCGCGGTGGGTCCCGAGCCTACCAGGAATCATTGGACGCAAGGCGGTAATACACCCTGGAGGGGGCGGGCAGTGAACATCTAGAGGTTAATGCTTTGACGAGTGATTGTAGTAGTAAAATGGTTAGGTTTGTTAGTAAGGGGGAACATATTAAAGAGCATGCGCAGGTTATAAATATCGGTAGATGGGAAGCACAAAATTGGAATTTACTGGTGGTGTAAAAAACTACAGGTCCCAAAGTGAATTGTGTTAACTAAACTGGGATCAGATAAGGTGCTGTACTCTAAAAATATATAGATAGTTTGTTTCATAGAGTTAACAGTTCCATTTGAGGATGCAGTAAATGAAGCATTCGAAAGAAAGAAACTGAAGTTCGCAGACTTGACGGCTGAGGTGAGGGAACGCAGATGACAAGCACATGTAAGGCTGGTGGAAATAGACATTAGGGGATTTGTAGCCTAGTCTGCTACATCCCTCCTGGTGCATTTTGGCATCAGGGGCAGGAAACAGGGGCAGTTGTGTAGGAGTTATAGCTGAAATAGCTGAAATGTGGTTATGGTTAAGGGTCTTCTTGGGGGAACACAGTATAGAGGTGCTGTTGTGGTTGTTGCTAATGTAGCATGTAAAGATCACATGGAACTAGTAGCACTGAGCATGCATTAATTGTGCCAGTGGGGCTAGATACAGCCTTAGTCACCAGGGAGGCCAGTGTGCATTTATAGTTGTTGATGGTTAAAGGTAAGGAAGGACTGTAAATCTAGCTTGGGGGAGGGGGGATCTTGTAGGCCAGACTTCACTGTTGAGCCTTCCGGAGGTGTCATGGGCTTAATTCAGTGAAACACCAATAAGGGGAGGTGCCTACCTGATGATCCCTGTGAAGACCTAGTGATGAAGTGAATGGTTTGGGTTCTCATGTGATGGGCTCAGTGAGTAACCGTTGTTGTTAAGGGTAGCTGGTTGCTGATCGAGCCATAAATGGCCATAGCAAACTTAGGGTTTAGGTGTAGGTTCTTAGTCTGATGTTTCGTTACAATTTAAATGTGGCTTTAATTTAAACTGGTTCCATTGCTGTGTGTTATCCTTTATATTCCTTGCATTTACAAAACATTTTATTTACATGCGACTTTATCAGTGTTAAAACACAGAAAGCAGCTTAAAGTGGAACAAGAAATGTAATTAAGGAGTTGGGGATAAAGAAGTTAACTTTACCATTATTAATATTTTTTATCTGCGTGCTGGAGCCATCTGCTTGTCCTGATAGCTCTTATATTGCAATTGTTGTCGAATGTTGTCTAAAAGAGTGCAATATATAAAGACTTTGTGGCTAAAGTCAAAGTTTTACACTGAACATTGTGTATAACGTAAGTGTTCAGTGATATTTGTCATAGTCAACAGTGAGGAAGGTGAGCCCCTTTCATGGGATGACCCGCCTCCCATGGCCTTGTCTGAAACTGGAATGCAAACATCTGAAAGTGAAAAAACAAGAGCAAAGAGAATCCAGGCAAGCCTAGTTTAGCTGGACTGCCATTAGCCATAGTCACAGAGGCATTTCCGACTGATAAAACGATACTGTAACAAATTCACAGCTTTGTTTATTTTGAGTAACACCTCGCTCTGGTGTTCTGGCTTTAAAAATCTGGAGATTTTGTCCATTTTTGTTTAAAGTTAAATTTAAAAAACTGTGCAGATGTAATTTACTCGTCAGAAAGTCGGTAACGGTGAGATGTGTCCGTGTATTCGTGTCGTTATAGGGACTGACAAGATGACTTTCTGTTTGTTAAATATATAGTAGAAAAGAAAAGGCTGTGTCACAGAAACATTCTCCAAACATAAAGAAGAGACTATGATAAATATTACCTCAACAATGTTCAACATTTCTGTTTGAAGCTTCAGTAAAATACTGAGCTGCTCCCCACGGTGGACGGTGGAGTGCTGAAGCGGGGCGAGTGTGTCATATTTCAGCTCTCAACTCTCTGACCCCTTGAACACTTCAACCCTCGCGCCTTCTGTTCCCCTTTCAACATAGTCATCAAAATGAACATTTTAATGAAGGCTTATGGCAAGAAATGGGATGGGGGAAACCTGCAGACAGCAAAATTCCGGAGATATTTGGCGATTAAGAAATACCATCTTTACATCCCAAAAAAAGTACTTGTCCTGGGAAAAGAGGACGTTTGGTCACCGCCGAACGGTTCCAAATTTAGATAGTTCACGAACTGGACTGTGAAATATAGTTGAATTAACAGATGGAGTAGTAGCGTAGTGGCGCCACCTTATGTTCTCTCTGTGAAATGTATGGAATCAAATTTGTGCCAAAAAGAATCGCACAACAAATTTATCTCAAACGTAAAACTTATAATTTGCAAAGTATCCAGCTCTGACCTTTCCCAGTAAAAATTTAGCCGTTGATTCAACGTTGAAATAACGTAATGATTGCCGTCTAATCAACGTTCTCTTAAGGTTGAAAATGAAAGTTGAAAAGGCGTCCAAACACAGACATTGAAAAGACGACTATTATACGTATTTTGGACGTCCATTGACGTTATTAATTGGTCCCGAAATAAATTACTTGTATAAAACGCATTTTGGATGTCCACGTTATCGATTGGTCACCACTTAACTAACTTATTAAGATGGATTTTGGACGTCCATTGACGTTTAAAATATGTCCTTGACGGACAGACTACTTTTAGACCTTTTTTGAACGTCCAGGGACGTTCCTTGTTTACTGGGTTGTGCTCCATGGCTTTAGTGCGTGATCTCCGAGTTCTGCGCGTGCTCTCTGAGTTTTGTGCGCCTGATCCCTGAGTTTTGCGAGCAGTTTTGGCACAAATCTCTCGCGTGGGCGGGACTTCTAAGGGTGCCTTCCCATTGACTAATGAGTTTTGAGTGACAACTCAGTGCCCAAGGCATTTGTTGCAGCTCAGCAGCGGAGAGACAGGAAAGATTTCAACCTTAAAGGGTTAGTAATTTTACACAAACACGAATTCTCTTTGTACTTTACTGTTTTAAAACGATGGAATACTTGCAAACTCCGCCAATAAATGCAGATATTGAGGTAATGTTCTGTCTAAAACAAAACATTAAAGATTTTACTGTGAATACAAACCTGTTTGTCTCTCGTTACCAGATACTGATCCGAGGTAAATGCACACGGATGTCTGTTTGCTCAGGATGAATCAGAATAAATGAGCGTTTATTTATTTATTTGTAAAATATCATTTATGAGTGCTTGAGCTTCTGTTTAGAAACCTATCGTGTACTAACGTAGTGGGTCTTGCCTTTTCCATAATCACTGTTAGATGTTTTAAATGCCCAAATTTTATTTTGAAGATCACAGTTAATCTGTTTTTAACAAATGCCTTATGTGCATTTTGTTAAAGGAGGTCTCAGAGAAAAGAGAAACATCACAGTAAAGAGTGTTCCTGCTCCTTTAATGAATACAAATTTAATTGTTGTTTAAAAAGTTGTTATACGTTGTATCAAACTTCTGCAAAGTCCACTGTCATTTTTGGATTTTGAGAGGAAATGTGAATGATTAATAAATCCATATATCCATTATCTGTAAGCGCTTATCCAATTCAGGATCACGGTGGGTCCAGAGCCTACCTGGAATCATTGGGCGCAAGGCGGGAATACACCCTGAAGGGGGCACCAGTCCTTTACAGGGCAACACACACATTCACTCACACACACCTACAGACACTTTTGAGTCGCCAATCCACCTACTAACGTGTGTTTTTGGACTGTGGGAGGACCCGGAGGAAACCCATGCGGACACGGGGAGAACACACCAACTCCTCACAGTCACCTGGAGCGGGAATCGAACCCACAACCTCCTGTGTGACTGCAACACTACCTGCTGTGCCACCGTGCCGCCCTGATTAATAAATAATTAATCGTTATTAACAATAATGAATTATTAATAATAATGATGATTAATATTAATACTGATAAACAAGAAGTCAAAATGTTCAAACAGTATACAGTTCAAGCAAAAAGAACTATCTGTTTAAATATTATGAAAGAGGAAATTAATTAAATACCACAGTTATTCAGCAACGTAAATGTTCATATGCGTTATATTCTGCAAACGCGGTGTCCCAAAGCCGAATAAAGACGAGTCATGAACAACGTTCAGGGCACTGAGTTGTTACTCAAAAACTCATTAGCCAATTGGGAAGGCACCCAAAAAAAAAGCATCTGAAAGTGAAAAACGATATGTAGCTGAAAAAATATATGAAAAAAAAAATCTAAACTTATAAAATTTGCAACTGAAAAATACAAGAATATCTGATCAAATATCAGAATATAGGAAAATGAAACATGAAAACAAATTATGAATTTTTAAAAAACCCACAATTGTATCAAAACTCCATTTAAATTGAAAAGAAAATCATCCTATGCTTATTTTAATTTTGAATACATTGTAGTATTTTTCAAAGTTCTCAAATAAATCAAGATTTTAACTTTCAGTTCAGATTCCTTTTTGAAATGAACAAAGCTTTTGTCCCTAAATTTGCTCCATACCCCTATAACTTTTCAGCTCCCCAGGTACTGGGATGGCTGTGCACAGCTCCAGGTGTGTGTGTATGCGCGTGTGCTCTTTGTGCACTAGACTAAGTGTGTGTGCTCACTGCCACTAATGGGTCAATTGCCATGGTATGATTTCTTTGTACTTTTTACAGTAACAATAAAGGTCTTGATTTTTATTTATTTTTTATTTTTTTGGGGGGTGGGGGGGTTCACTAGTTGTTTTAGATTATAAATAAATGTGCTATATGTGCAAAGTATACATAATAATTAAACACTCACAACCAAATTATGGGAAAAAAATAATTAATACATTGTCTGTAACTGTTATCTAGTTGCAGTTCCAGAGATTGCCTGGAATCACTGGGCACTAGGCGGGAACACACCCTGGAGGGGGCACCAGTCTTTCTCAGGGCTACACCCACTCACACCTATGAACACTTCTGAGTAGCCAATCCACCTACCAACGTGTGTTTTTGAATCGTGGGAGTAGGAAACCTACATGGACAATGGGAGAACACACCAAACTCCTCACAGCAGTCACCCAAAGCATGTCTTGAACCCACAACCCCTGGTCCCTGGAGTTTTGTGACTGCAACATTACCTGTTGTGCCACCATTCAAATAAATAAGATTTATGTTTATCTTTCATTTTGCAAGATCAGTCAATAACACATGGTATAATCTTGAAGAAAGGGTGGCATGGTGTCGCAGCAGGTGGTGTCTCTGAGTTTGGTGTGTTCCATCTATGTCAGTCTGGGTTTCCTCTGAGTACTCCAATTTATACTCCCATGGTAGGTGGATTGACGACTAAGTGTCCATATATGTGTGTGTCACCCTGCGATGGACTGGCTCCCTCTTTGAGAAGATATTGATATGATTGCAGAAAAGGAACATTCCACAAGATTTAAACCTTAGCTAATGGAGTCATTTGAAAATGAAATTCAGTGGATTAGGGGAGAAACCACTATATATTCACTCCAGATAAATCAAGGTATGACTGTCATCTTGACTATTACTTCTAGGACATTCAGTAATTCATTGACTTAGATGACTGTAAATAACAGCCATTTAACTTTAAATTCAAGGATTTAAACGTATTTTTTTAAAAAGCTTTTCACTGCGGGTTCATATATAAAATTGACCTCGCCTTATGGATTTGGCTTATCCATGCATTTGTCTGTCATGTTATGTCTGAAAATGAGCGTAGGCGTGTTTGATGAGCGCAGTGGTGCCCCCCAGCGGTGTCTCGGCGCAGCGCTCTCCTCATGTTCAGAGCTTTGTGCTCATCTTACAGCAGTCTCTCTCTCTTTGTCTTCAAGGCACTGCTCGCTCCGCCTGAATGTAACGTTAGATATTTCTTTTTTTTAGTGGAGAGAATTTTGAGCCATCTATTTAAAGACTGTTAAACGCTAAGAAGGATTTAAAGATGGTGTTAGTACACGTTGGATACCTGGTTCTTCCAGTTTTCGGCTCAGTACGAAATAGAGGTATTTATTACATTTACTTGTCTCGAACGAGTAATGTTTATGTACGAAATCTTCAGAGACAATATGTAGCACTTGCTTGCTAACGTAGCTAGACACGACCACTTTCTGCAGCCAAATCTAATCGACTCGACCTTGGTGGTAATGTTACGATACAGGTCGTGTGCTAACGTTAGTGATAAACAGGCTGGTTGTGGTTTGCCCTCTTCTTGCTAGCTAGCTAGCAAGCAAGCTAAGTGACCAGGGAGGGTTTCAAACAAATCGTTGCATGATTTCTGTTTGAGGGCAAGCTAATCCGTTAGCTAGCCAGCTAGCACAGCATATGCTTTGGAACATATCCTTAAATCGCTGGTGAATTCCTATAACGATGCCTGACTGGGGGCATTCTGAATCGCATTGTTTTTGTCGTTATTAATTGTACGTTTCCTGTGTCGCAGTGGTCTTTAAATTACGGCAAACGTTAACGTTAATCCGCGGCTAGGTCCGTTAAACGGAGTGATGAGTGTTTTTTGTATTAATGAATACAAAAAACATGGGCTACCACATTTGTTGAAACGTTAAGCAAAAAAGCCAAGTTGACTGTCGCTCATGTCTTCAGCTGGATGGAGGATTTAGCTCTGGGATAGTTGATTTTAAGGCAAAATTGTCTGCAAACTGAACATTGTAAGTTGTGTTTCAACTTTGTTTAAAGTAAAGCCCTTCATGCATATTGATTTATCAAAGAACGACTGTGTATGCAAACTTTAAATCCACTGCTTGTGTCCAGTTGTATGGATTCGACCCAAACGCTTAGGATCGGAGAATCTATTCATTTAGGAATCGACTCGCAGCCTCGGCGTCGCTAATCCCAGTTAAGGCCCGAACAAAAGCAATGTGGTGAACGTGCTTTTCTCAGCTACCCGTGTGAAAATGCAGATAAATGTAAAGCATTATTCATAGACCAGAAAATGTGCACATATTTCAGACGAGTTTTTTTGGACAGCTTTCAGGCGTTGGTTTTTGTAAGCAGCGCCTTGGTGACCAGCTAGCTACACTAGTTTGTTATATAAAGTATTACAAATCTTATATGAATTGACGCTTAATTTAAAAAAACACCCTCTTCATTGGAACTGTACGTAAACACAGCTGTACTGGTACTTGGCTGTGGCCTGCTAGTGCTGATAGGGGTTCGCCATTTGCTCTCTCAGTTAGAGCACGGCTCTCAGGTAACGTTAAACTGAAGCGAGAATCTCCTCTAAACTAGCAACGCTAGCTGAACCTAGCTGGCTAGCTAACTGCTTTAGCTTGCTCATATCGTCTACTAGCTGCCCGGCTGACTAGCTAGCTGAGTGAACGTAGCTAGCCAGTTAACTAAAGCTAGCGTGGCACTGATTTCCATGGAGTGGCATCAACGATTTCATTGTGCTTTTATTTCTGTTCTTATTTCCTGTCTCATAGTATCGAGGCTGGCTCTACATTCTGCATTATCAGATCTTTGTCGTCCCCCCTCCATTGTGTAGCTAATGATCATCTGCTGCTGTGTGGTGTGGCCTCTGCCTGTTCTCTGCATTTAGCTGTTTTGTGATCCCCTTCTTCATTTCCTCTTTCCATCAGAAGACGACATTGGTATTTAAGCACCCAAGACTGTACTCCCTTATGTTAAAGACTAAAAAAACCAAGCTAACACATTTAGAAAAAGAATTGTCTCTCTGTTAAGTTGCTATAGTTAACCCATATATAGTAACATTAGAGAAGTGACTCATGTACCCCCCATCCAGCCTTGGTAGTCAACATGTGTAAATTCCTGTAAAGTGGATGCATTTTGCAGATAAAAATTTCATAAAACCGAAAGAAGACGCAACCCCTTTCCAACACACAAAGGTGCATTGTACCTCTCTATATGTGCGTGCATATTTTCTGTCCAAAGTTGGGGCGCTTTAAAAATGTGATGTAATTTGGAAGAGGCCTCAAACAAAATTCTCTGTTAAACAGTAATTTCTGGAAATGGAAAAGCCCACATGCATTTGTTACACTGCACCTGTGTTGATCACCCAAACACAGATCACATGGCTTTGAATATAGCTTAAACCTGGCTTATCAGTAAATACCAGCATAAAATCACGTAAATTAATAAAGCACTTTACCCAGTCTCTGCACTAACAAATTCCAAAATGCTATCCATTTCACAGGGATGTTTATTTCCTGCACTGCTACAAATATCCTCTATTAGAGTGGAAATGTCTATTGTTTTGGTTGTGGTTTCTCTACCTTTTGTTCTGGTAATAGACTTCAATGCATGAATCACATTATTCATATTATTTTATTCTACATTGATTAGACTCCAATGTAATCTTTCTGTAGAAAAGATGTACCCTGCTGTACTGTAATGTGCTGTAGCCAACACATCTGCTCATTGGATGCTGCTTTTGTTCTGTTAACCCTGTACGGAGCATGGTGGGCCTTGCCTTTGGTCAATGTTGTTTTATTTGTTGCATGGAATTATTATTATGACACAGATCCACCTATACTAATATTTTTCAATAAAGAATATAGTATTTTTCCTAACCTCCAGTGTGCTTCTTGCTGATTTCCATTTATTGTCTTCCCCCCACCTCCTCCCTCCTGCTGTGACAAAGATAGATTGATTTCCTTGCTTTTTCATCACGAGGCCTCAATGGGTTTATATGTGGTCATTTATGTTGATTATTTAGGCACTTGAAGGTGCAGTATGATGATTTTTATATTTTAGGTTATTTTAAAATTGACATGCAATGTGGCAGTGTTTAGTTCTGCCTTATTAATCTGTAATTATTGGGATCATTGTTTTTGTTTTTAGAAAGTTTTAAATCTCACTCTGAAAATGTAGAACTGCACCTTTAAGTCTTATCCCAGTAAATTATCCTGATGCAATGTAGATGTCCCTATTCTGTGGTGTGTGGAGGTATCCCAAACATTCCATCTCTGTGATTATTCTTTTTTCCACTAACACTTGGAAGATATTCTGGCACTGGGTGGAATTAATTGCACATATATTAAGCATAGTTACATTATGTCTTACTTCCGATGTCTTGGCTGTATATTTTACCTTGGATTTTTGAATTCGTAATTTATATAGTTTGTCCTTTGTGTCTGTGAACCTAATTTATGTTTAGGAAATGCATAGGTTGAGCAAGATATAGACCAGAAGTGCACACAAAACCCCTCCCTAAACAGAGTAACACAGAGACTAATCACGTTTGCTTTTTTGAGGTTCACCGACATCTTTCTCTTTTTGTAGATTCATCTACTTCAGATGCACCATTTCATTCTTTCTGGGTTTTGCTTAATAGAAAAAAATGGATAACTGATGATATCAGAATCTTACCAGAGTCATCACATATTTACTTCAAATATATAGATGTTAGTCAAACTTTCTGATTGATTTTACATATTAAGACAAAATTTAATTACATTTTTTTCTTACTCCTGAAGAGCAAAACTATGAATTGATACTGTGCTGCTATGCTAGAATCTGCATTTAAATTTATTTTGTATATGACACACAATGTGTTATTGATAGTTATTTGTAATAATCACAAATATTTCAATTTTTCCATTTAAAAGTCTTGAGTATATTCGTAAGTTCAATGTTCATGTCTGTGCATGTCAAGAAATGTATTGGGTCAACACTGAAGATCATCATTTACAGTAGTGTTCACATTATTTTTGTTTTTTAACAAAATCATAAATGTGTTGAGCGCTAACACCTGGAAAATCGATGAAAATCCAAGGCCAACTTAAAAGGTGTTTCATACTTCTCATATATGATTTGGGTTCAAAATTCAACATCGCTTTCTTCTGTGTGGGTCGATATGAGGTATTAAGGTGTTATAAGCAAAGGTGGCACAATGCCTTTTATTTCTTTAATGTTAGCAAAAATGAAAGCTTGAGTATCAGCCAATAGGCAGTTTAATATATATTACAACTGTTAAATTGAAGCCCTTAACTTGAATATGTAAAAATGATCCAAACCCTTAACTAGCCCTCAGGAAGAAATAAACAGCTGATGCCATTACATCCCACAATTTGATTGTGTGCTGTTTCAGGCTAGATTTGTTACAGGGCCTAACAGAATTCATTCTTTCCCCACTTTCATATCTGATCCAATGTTTTCTGCTGATGTTGCATGAATACTGGTACACCATTTCTAATTTTAGACATGCTCATTCATTAATAGAATGAAGGTACTATATGGACTTTTCTTGTATTCTCACAGCAGAGGGTGTCAGTCCAAACCTTGGTACCCCAAACCAGTTCACATTTTCCAGTTCCAAACATCAGACAATTTTAAAGTCCTATGTTACCTTACACATATGTGTTGGGAGCTGGAGATAAATGGAACATTCAGGACTGGGCAGAGACAACTAATAGAAATATACAAGAGATATATTTAGAGTGCGCAAGGATCTTCATATTCTTGGACAAAACTGGGTTAATCATTTTTTTTTAGTTTAACACACATTTTGTCTTTTTTGTGTAGAGATGATTATCCATTTCAACTTCACACTTTTTATTAATTTTGTGGGTTCTGAAACCAAAGATAAGAATAAAATTTTGTTTTAGCATGATACTATATGTTTGTGTGTTTGAGATTTTCAGTTTAACTTTTTTTTTTCTACACACCTCCAGGACAAACTCTGAAAGTTTTACAGTTAAATACATATTATTTGGTTTAATTTACATAATGTTTCCCAGTATTACATTATAAACACTTGATATGAGACTGACATTCTTCATTTATTCATTCAGTGTAATTTTTTTCTTTTTCTTTTTTTCCCCCCATTGTTTACTATAATGTTTTATTGCATGCTTTGCCACTGCAACTGTTGGAGCCACGTCTTGAAGATCTATGTCAGCCAAAGCAGTAGATTTAGCAGAGCTTGAAGTAGCGGCAGGTGTGGAAGCCATCACCTGGCCAAAGAACTCCCTCTGAGAGGTTCGGCTAGCTGCTTGGCATAGTCCGTAAATAATAATAGTTCACTCACATCTGTCGAAGTGTCAGCTGTTGGAAGGAGAGAAGCGACCTTGAGAACCAAAAGCAAACCCCAAGCTCCGCTGCCAACTAACACCAAGAAGCCTTGGTAGTATTTCAAGCCAGTAAAGTCTGCATAAAGCACTTTGCCTCACCCTGCATTCTTCATTACACCCATTACCACCATTCATTGGTATTAATGGAATTTATTTTAAGAGTATCTCTGGAAACGTAGTACTCAAACAGGGCTCAAACATGCACCTATAGATGAGCCTCTCTGTGCCCAACGTTATTTGATGTAGTGTCGTTGTTCTTGCAGGATCTCAGTTTAACAGGCATCAGCATAGCCATGCTACCTCTTGCCGGCATTTCCACGTAGGCCCACAGGCCCAGATCCCTGTTGACTTCCCAATGCCCCATCCAGGACAATCTCAGACGGGGATGAACCCGCACCTTGCCCCAACGCACCAGCCAGCCGCCCCGCTCCATTCGCCTCTCAGCCACATGCCAGCGCCGCAGTTCCAGGACATCCAAGGCCCCCCTTTCCTACCTCAGGCTTTACACCAGCAATACCTCATCCAGCAGCAGATCTTGGAGGCACAGCACAGGAGGATCCTTCCACAGCCCAGGTATGGTCCTGGTACAGTCTTCAACCACAAACATAGCTAAAGTTCTGACATTTGAAAACAGGTTCACTTGCCTGGTCTTGAAGTACACTCTTCTGTAAAGCAGGAATTCCCGGCCTTTTTATGACCCTCAAACAGACAGCACCACATGAAATATTCAATGTTTTTATGGACTGTTATATTTTTGTTTAACAACTGACATGTGAAGTCAGTATTAACGTGAACCCTGGGCCTGCTTCTCAGTGGCAGTCATAGAGTGAATGTGCCATTGAGTCTGCTAATGTTGAAACAGATTGAGATATGGTTGAGTTCAGTGTTTCCTTTTCAGGCAATTACAATGAGAAGAGCAGGTACAACAGTTTCATTGGTTAAAATCCCCAACTCCTTGTGTGCAGAAAATCCAAGTTTGAGCACATAACAGTTTGCAAATACCTGGGATATATCTGCGTGCAGGCAGTGCAAATCTGTGTGTGAGCAGTAAAAATCTGAAAGTAAGCAAGGGAAGTCTGAATGCAAGGAAAACAAATCTGAGTGCGCATGTTTTTATTTTGCATGAGAGCAACAAAACATTTTTGGTATCTGTGAATGGTTCTCTCAAATATTTCTTGACCTTTTGTATTAAAATATAATACCATTAAAAAACATGCCTTGCACAAGTAAATGGAAGGAAAACGTAACAGTGTCTTCAGGGCTACTGTGGCAAGTTAAGTGTGCTTAGGCTCATGTGCAGCTGCTCCTGAAATTCTGTTTCTATAGGGCAATACATTCCTATGAAAGATTTACAAACTCCATGCACAAGAGAGAGCCTGTGTGATCATGTGTGATGTAGGTGAAATCACTCATTAGGTAAGGCAGGGCAAGGCAAGTTTATTTATAGAGCACCTTTCATACAAGAGCAATTCAAATGCTTTACATAAAAAACAGTTAAGTTAAAAGCAAGATTAAAAATCATAAAATTATTAAAACAATTTAAAATGGTACAATAAATTAGAAGAGGTATTTGTAATCATGGTGGCACAGTGGCGCAGCAGGTAGTGTCGCAGTCTCACAGCCCCAGGGGCTTGGAGGTTGTGAGTGTGATTCCTGCTCCAGGTGGCTGTCTGTGAGGAGTTGGTGTGTTCTCACCGTGTCTGCGTGGGTTTCCTCCGGGTGCTCCGGTTTCCTCCCACAGTCCTAAACTAAAAGTGTTTGTAGGTGTGAGTGTGTGAGTTGCCCTGTGAAAGACTGGTGCCCCCTCCAGGGTGTATTCCCGCCTTGTGACCCACCTCGACCCTGAACTGGATAAGGGTTACAGATAATGAATGAATGAATCTGTAATCATTCAGATATATAGTGTGCCAGATTAGTCACATCAGTGAGTGTTTCACAAAGCAGCCTTTCTCATTAGCAAGACAAGATGTCCAATATGAGCAGAGCTGAAAAGCTTTCCTATTGGACTATCTTGAACTTTAAGTTTTTCTATTATTTTAGAAACAATGAGAAATCCTACATTGTGAAACACTATCCAGGGATTGCACTGCAATGTGCAGAGAAGGGATACTACAAGATCAGGTTTGAGAATCATTGTATTTCTATGTCATGCATATGTATATTCATTTTTCACATTGTGGCTGTAACAATATATACTAACTATATTTTTTCTTTTAAAAACCCCATTTGAAAATAATAGGTCACAATGGGACATAGCCTATGCAGGCCGCAAAGCTGATTCTGTTTGCAGTTTTAAATTAAAACTCCTTAAATTCTTAAATTCTTTATCATTTGTTTGACCAGAGGAGGATGGGTCCCCATTGTGAGTCTTGGTTACTTTCCAGGTTTCTTCCTCCAGCTTTGAGGGAGTTTTTCCTTGCCACTGTCACCTTTGTCTTACTCACCTGAGGTTATTAATTTCAATTTTGTTTTCATTCTCAGTTTCTGTAAAGCTGCTTTGTGACACCATCTGGTTTTAAAAAGCACTATAAAAGTAAACTTGACTTGACATGATCTGACTTGATACAAACTCTGTGTGACCAACCATGGTGGCAGAGCCGTTCCAGACTTTCCTTGGGGTCCTAAGCAAAACTTTGATAAGGGGGCCCTCTTACCTGAACTGAGTCAAAATGTGACCTGTTTTTTTACAGTTGCACCTGACACTCCACTTGTATTCTCTCTCCTTTTTTGTCTTAAAAATAAACAGCAATATACAGAACAAAATGAGGTGTAAGTAAACAATATTTATTTTAAAATAACAATATATAAAATTTTATCATTATTTACTTTGTAAATAATAATGCCCTCCAGCATTCAAGTCAGCATTAGTCATTTAAGGTGGACTGAAGTAGAGAAAAGATATTTTTCATGTAACCCTCTCAGGTTACCTTTCCTGTACTGTTAACAACCCACCCTTTGCATTAAACAGTCATTCTATAATGTTTTTCAGCTGGAACTACATGTGATATCCTACCAGTTTCTTTAATAGAGTAATTCCTAAGCTGTGATTTAAATTTCACTCGGATGTGGACATGAACAATACATGTACTGTACGTAAGAAATACTTGTAAATGATATATTTTGTCACCTACAGGCCTAGTCTATGAAATTTTAATGGATTTAATGAAATATTTTGGCTATTCATCTTTCACAGTTTTCCTAGATTTTCCCTCAATATCCGAGATATAGCAGCCATAAGCCCCCTTGAAAAAAACAGCGAAGTAGCGAATCCGCGAAAGATGAACCACGAAGTAACGAGGGATTACTGTACATAATTTATTTAAGGTGGAATGGAATAGTAAGAAACTGTTAGTGTACTGATGTGTTTGGGGAAGTTTAAACGAGTACTAGTACGAATATAAAAATATCAGTTCACTTTTCAGTTTCAGTTTAGTTCATGACACTGGGGTGCTGCAAAGCTTTGAAGGTTGTGGAGAGCAGCTGTGCAGTGCACACCACTTCTAGATATATTCCTGCAGCTATGTTCGTAGACAGTCCGACTTTGAGAAGATCAGTCACAGGTTTACCTCACTGCTGTTTCCCACAGCTCAGTCTCGTGGAGTCTTTTTTTCCTCTTTTCATATCCTGAAGGAAGGTTTCGCTTCATCTTCTTTAACTTGACATGAAGGGGAGACAAAAGGGCCTTCGTTTATTTGCAGGGCCCCATGCCCTGTGTATAGTGAGCATATTGGGCCACTGCTGGCAGGTGACTGACAGACCTATACCAGCAGATATCTGGGTGTGACTGTCCCCTGTATAACTAGGCTTACCTCCCTTGCAATTCACTCTTTGCATATTTTTCTATGAAATGCAAGGAGTGAAATATAATGTGATACTTTGATTCTGATTCGGATTAGCTAAAATGATGTAGAAAACTAAAAAATTGACAAAAATTGAGATACATGTTTTTGATTAGACAGTGACAATAAGTAACTTTGTGTTCTCTTTCATAATTAGTTCATTACTGCATGCTTTTTGAAATGGACAATGAGACATGCCGTGCAGACATGACTGGGTATCCCAAGTGTGACATAGTCCGGCATACAGGGACTGTGCCATGCCTCCTGAAAGGCCATAAGTCGAAGACGCTAAGCCGACTACACAGGGGTGCTGGCAAAAGCTGTAAGAAACCAAAGTAGGAGATGACAGGGAGAATCTGACCAGTTTCACCGGCTTTGTGACTTCCAGCAGATAAAAACTGACAAATTTGTGTGGTAAAGCTCAGCTGCCCACTGCACACGTATTTCAGAAAAGCTCTTCTCTAGTGGAATGCACCTTGAAGACTCTCATGTGCTGCAAACCCTTTAAAAATGATCTTCTACCAATCACTAAGTGCTGGGAGGAAATATATGACCCTGATCACATGCTGCCATAAAGAGGCCCGGGTGCATTGGATTGCTGCAACCACATCCAGTAGCAGATCCAACAAATTCAGATGTAACCACTCACATACCTGACTCACAGGCAGAGGCAGTCCTGGTGGGAGTGAAATATTTTACCATGGGCTTGGAACAGCATTTCCCCAGAAAAGAGAAAAGTGTTCATGAGGCAAATGACCTATCTAAGCTACTAAGGCATGCTTTGTATAGAGAATTTGCCCCTGTTTAGGATATCTTTCAAGAGGTCCAGCACAAAGGTCACATAAGCAAGGATTCGTGTAGAGAGCACAAGTATATGGCTAGTACCCAGCTTTCATCCTTAGAAGGCAGAGACTAAGGGTGGACAAACTGAGAGCAATTTGGCAAAACAGTCAAAGGCAGGTCCTAACTGGAACTAAGCATCCAATACTGAGGAGACAGAGTGTGTCTGAAAGCAGCCAAAAACCGGTATTGCTACTTTCTTTTCTCTCAGAAATCTTGAACAAGCAGTCTATAATCAATTCTCTTTCTTTCTCACCCAGAGTCAGTTCCAGGATCTCAACCAGTCTGTCTGCAAATCATCGTATTCCTCAAAAACTGCCCCAATAGCAGTGACTGTGATGCTTTATGCTGGGCTGCCAAACTGTCATGTGTCCTTATTCTTCTGCATCTTTCTGCAGCATTTGACACAACCTCTGAGGCAGTCATATTCCTCTCTGCTCTCTTGGAATCACTGACTGTGCATGGATAGTATTCCAGCCTTATCTGGAGAAGGTAACGTGTTGATGTTTCACATCCACTCCTTGTATACTTTCTTTTTGGGTCTTTTTCTCTCTTTACACTTGTTCTCTTGGTGATGTAATAGATTTTCATGGATTCTCCTAATACTGCTTTGATGGCAACTATCAATTACTCTTTTCTTTCCCACCTTCCGAGAGTCAGTTTTCCAACTGGATCTCAGCATTACTGGCTGACATTGCTTCATGGACGACAGCCCTCCACTTGAAGCAAAACCCCAGGAAGACTGCATATGCATATGTTGTATATCCTGGGTCCTCAACATAATATTATGTCTCCTTTGAGAGTTCTGTCTGAAGCCTTATCCTTTGTGTGACCAGTAATTGCTCTCAACCGTTTCAGACCTGACTGGGTCATGCTATGTGGCTACTGCAATTTTCTCCTCATTGGTCGCTGGATTTTTCAAGTGATCCAGGAGAATCCTGAAGCTTTGCTTGCTCTGTGAGCATCAGGTGAGTTGTCACTTTACATGGTTTTGCCAGTGGATGTGAAATGGTAGACTACTCCCAGGTCTGGGAGCAGTGATGCACCACTGACAATTCCAAGTTCAGTGGACCAGAGAGACCTGTTTAAGTAATTCCCCTGAAACCCTACTTACTTTGAATAGCTGGGAACAGAAATATTGTGGGACAATTGTTTGCAAGCTGACTACTTAGGGAGAAGATGCATTTAGTCTACTTCTTGACAACACTGAAGAGTAATCAATACAGGACAAGTCAATACTGAAATTATCTGCTGTTGGTCAGTAAATTTCTATAAAGCCATAGTTGCGTGGTGAGGAAATGCTAAGTGATGTAGTACATCTAGGAGGTAAGACAGCGTATTTGTTGTTATCTTCCTCAGGATCTGAGGCAACTGAGCCTAAAATTCTTCCATGTGTCATGCCAAGTACCCAGGGAGACAGAGGTAAATGCAGGGAAGGTTTTTATTATAAACAAAATGCAAAAGAACACAATAGAACAAATAAAGATAAACTCACTGAAAACAACAACTAATCAAAAGAACATGAAACTTAATAACAAAACACTAGACACAGACCTGTAGACTAAGTTTGACAAGATATGAAACTCAAAATATTGAGTAAAGGAGACCATGGACCTAGACAATACACAAGACAACCTGTAGACCCAGACAAAGACCTACAGACCTAGACACTAAACAAGGAGACCTAAACTAAACAGAGACTTAGAAGGCTAAACTAAACAGAAACCTAAACAGAGAGCCCAACACAGAAGAACATGTAAGTAAAAAGGGTGGACAAACACTGAGACTCGGGACATGGTTTATAAACCCGAGAGAAACACAAAACACCTGGGAGTGATAGAGACACCTGACCGGGGAGTGGCTAATTACAAAGGACACAAGGAAATAAGGTGACAGAACTAGACCAGAACAAAACAAAAGAGCAGTTGTAAAAGGAATTGCCACAAGTAAATACAACTTGAATAACTAAAGGATAGGGGACTCCATACACTTAATCTTTCATTTCTCCTCATCTCAGACAAGCATGGTAAGGATATGTGCTTACCAGTGGCGGATGATGGTCTTTCAAGGATGGGAAGCTCAATTTCGGCCTACATCATAAAATGTGTCGGTTTATTTATATATTAATTCTACCCTCCGTTCCTTTTCAAGAAAATGATCTATGACCCTGTCGTACCAACAAGGCGTCTTTTCCAGGGACTTGACTAGTGTCCTCTCAATGGCCAGCAGAGCTAGGCTGCTTAAACGGCCTTAGCCCATGTGAAGTGTGTCCGATTGTGAGTGCTTTGTGACGGTGGAGGGGCTCAGCAGCACCCGCTGGACAGAAACTGCGATAGAAGTCAGAAAGAGTGATAGAAGTCAGTCTCCAAACACAAGCAGCTACAAAAAACCCCACCAGAAATAGAAGCTCGATTTGTCGCTAGTCGTTTTTAACAAAGAAAATGCTGCTAAGTGGATTAAGAAAGTCTCTGGTTCAACTCAGAACAGAATGAAAATGTAATGCTCCCACGGATCTCTACACCAAAGGATCGCTGATTCGCTCATTTCACTGTCAATCAAAAAGGGATTCAGCCTCAGACAGATCATCCAATCATCATGCAGAAGCTGAGCGTCTGGGCCAGCCGAGGCCAGCCCACTGCCCCATAGACCCCCAGAGACGCTGAGCGTCCGATGGGCGGGACAAAGATCAGCATTTATCCAATGACTCGTCTCGTTTCGCTGCAACTTCGCTATTGAACTCTGTGGACGCTCAGTGTCCTCACTGTTTAAAGCACCGTAAGACTGCAGGAATGATTGAGAGGAAAGCTGCGTCTTTACCAGTGATAAGAGGCTGATTCTGAACAAAAGTTGAGTGCGTTGTAGTGCATATTTATTCAATGACATGTACACACAACAGTATGTATTTGATCACTTATTTTT
Source organism: Hoplias malabaricus (assembly GCF_029633855.1). Lineage (NCBI taxonomy): Eukaryota > Metazoa > Chordata > Actinopteri > Characiformes > Erythrinidae > Hoplias > Hoplias malabaricus. Next base: position 24,064,398 of record NC_089813.1, read on the forward strand.
TGACATTTTAGGGGAAGCTGAGCTTCCCTTGCAGTCTTAGAACAATCGCCACTGGTGCTTATAGATCAATGCTGTGATTGGTCTGCCAGTCATCTGCCAGGCATAGTGCCCTTGTGATTCCTCAGTTGGTCATACAGAGGCCAATTCCCATAGTTAGATAATAAACAAATGATGAAAGAGAACCACTTGAATGATTTTATGTCTCTCAAGAGTTAATTTATGAATTATTAAAAACGATGAATTATTAATAAAATACTGGCAGTCCCCTTTTAATCAAATCAGAACTGTTTCTTTCAAGCAGACATGCCCAAGAGAGAACGCCACACCATCCCCAGACGCTGCGTCCACCGTATGATTACGCCCCATCTCTCCATGTCCCTCCTCCTCCTCCTGTCCCACAGCAGCCGCGCTACCTGGCTGAAGGAACAGACTGGTAATTATAGTTTTCTGTATTGTTTTATTAATAGAAAACTGTGTCGTTTTGTACCCACACAGTTTTTACTTGATGACTTTTTAACCACATTGTCTTGGCCGCCTTGTTACTGTCATGAAGGATTATTTGTCATGAATGGTTACTTTACTGATTACATTAGGTACAACATTACTTACAAGTAAAACCTTAATAAATGTAAAAAAATGTAAATGTGTCATTATTTGTCATTAAACAATATACAACAAAATGTGTTTTCCACATTTAACCCAGCTGTGGCTGTGAACACACACACACACACACAAGTGTGCTAGGGGCTGTGAACACACACCCAGAGCAGCAGCAGTTGTGGGTTTGTCACCTTGCTCAAGGGCAAGCTCCTCAGCAATGGATTGAGGGAGGAGGACAGTACTCTTCCTTCACTCCCACCGCCTCCAATTTTCCTGTAGGAATCTAGCCACAGCTGCCACTTAGTAACATATATCCTTATAATACATGACCTAACCTTATAATTAAACAGGTTGTTTATTTTGTGTACACTTGTGAATGATGTATAAATTAATTCTGAATTCAAAATAGCTCAATACCTCTTCCAAATTGCAGTTTAAGCTGAATCAGTCCTTATAACTTTGTCATAAATGAGGAGGACTAAACTTCTGAAGACTGAATAGGCAGTTATGTGTAACTCTACTGTCTTATGGGACATCAGAAAAAGTGGAAACCAGGCTGTATTTACAGATTCTTTTTGATATATAAGCTGTGTGACTTGGAGAAATGGACAATGTCTGTTGTAACACAGTTTACATAGGAAAACAAACTTTTATTTACCCTCATAATAGAATTTATTCGTTATTATCTCCTACATTTTGTTACCAGGCATTTTCTTGTTATTTTCTGTAATGTATGTGTTAGAGTTGAATGCAATGGAGAAGATTTCTGGCTTTATACTGAAAGATTACTATTTGGTTTTCTCAGGGATTTGAGTGTGGATCCTGGATTGCCTCACCCTCAGTACCATGTCCCTCAGCTCCCTCAGCACTATCAGCACTACCTGGCTTCTCCCAGGCTGCACCACTTCCCCAGGAACGCATCCTCAGCACAAGTGGTATAACTCTTAAGTTTTTTTTGTGTGTGTATTAAGCTATTCAATTCAGAATACAGTTTATGAGTGATAAAGAGAAAGAGTATTTGTAAGAGAAGATTTTTTTAGTAAATAATCCACACACCTAATGTTAGGCTATATCAAAATCAGTGGAGCAGGTTATACGATCATCCTCATAGAAATGCTTTTCTCTATCCACTACTGCTGTATTAAATTATAAATAATATTTCAGTTTCAATATTCAGTTTCAAAGGGTCTAATGGTGCTGTTTTTTTACAGGTTGTTCATGAGATCAGAAACTACCCATATCCGCAATTACATCTGTTGACCCTGCAAGGCCTCAATCCCTCTCGCCATGCCACCGCTGTGCGGGAAAGTTATGAGGTACTGTCAGATTCCATTTTAATTTTCATAGTTTCTCACAAAACAGTCATTAATTCAGCAAGGAGAGGCACTTATTAATGGATTTACTCATTGAAAAAACACTCTCTTTACAAAATGGCCTTGCTTTCAGAAAGTGTTGACAAAACATGGATAAAAACCCTCCAGCAATGTGTCAACAGGAATTTAAATCTTTGTTTTTTCTACATAGAAGAAAAATGCTTTTAAACATAATGCATGTGTGTTTAATTACAGGAGCTCTTACAGCTGGAAGACAGACTCGGTAATGTGAACCGAGGGGCTGTGCAAACCACCATCGAGAGGTTTACATTCCCTCATAAATACAAAAAGGTAAGCTCAGCTGAATTTATATTATACATACACAGAACAACTATAACAATAGGACCACCCCTTTGTTCCTACACTCACTGTCAATTCTCTCAGCTCCACTGATCATATAGGAGCACTTTGTAGTTCTACAATTACAGAATGTAGCCCCTTTGTTCCTCTGCATGCTTTGTTTGCTTGTCTGTTTTTCAATGGTCAGGAACCCTATTGGACCACCAGAGAGCAGGTATTATTTGGCTAGAGGATTATTGTCAGTGCTGCAGTGACTTTCACAAGGTGGAGTTGTGTTAGTGTGTGTTGTTCTGATATGTGATATGTGATATGAGTTGATCATAACAGTAGTACTACCATAGCATATTATATATATATAATAAATCTGATTGATTGTTAATGAAATTTCTAAACAAGGGGTATTTTTTAAAGAGTAAGACATTCCAAAACATTTCAAAATATTTGTTTCTAATTGTAATTTGGGAAATTGGTTTTCTTCACCCAACCCATTATAATTCCACTTCTGTGATTTACAGAATGGTGAATTACAGTGTTGGAATTCTTCTCCAGACTTTCCAGACTTTACTTTCTAGAATTTATCCTCAGTTTCATAGTTTGGTAAAAAATTATAAATATTTCTCTTCAGCAGTTTATAGGTGGCTCATTATAAAGTGTGAGCTTTCCACATCAGAATGTGTTTCATACAAAATTGTAATCAAACAATTTATACTAAAGCTTTGCTTATTATTACCATGCGGTACACTGTGTGGTGAGCTTTGAATGCTTAAATTGACCATTGATGTCATGGTAAATTTGGGTCAGTGGTTCTGGCCGTTCCTAATACTCTGTATTTCCAAAAAACATGCTTTCTTTCATTCTATTGCAGAATGTTTGTGTATAATTATTACCCTGTACTCTCAATATAGAGAAGACCACTGGAGCTGAAAATAGGGATGGATGAGGATGAGCTGGACACAGACGAGAAGTGTACAATATGCCTATCAATGCTTGAGGATGGAGAAGATGTGAGGTACTTGGATAATTTCATTCATTCATTCATTGTCTATGACCACCTATTCAGTTCAGGGTCACAGTGGGTCAGGAGCCTACCCTGAATAGTTGGACACTTGATATATTTTATTTTATATTGATATATTTTTATTATTACATTTTTAATGCAAGGGATATCCTGAATTTGCACCAGTCCAGGCACATAAATACTGAGTTTCTGCTTATAGCATTGATTTATGTGGAAAAAGTACAGCTGCACAAATGCTCATGTTTATTAACGTTTGTAAATCTAATTCAGTTCACTAGACTAATTAAGTATCATGCCAATAATAAGTGAGTTACTTCAAAATGCTAGAGTGAAATCACACTGTGATGGTATGTGGAATGTATGACACACTTTAAATGGTTATAGTTTTTATTTTTTGTTAGTAGTACTTTAGTTTAGTATTTTTTTTTTGTAAGGTCTACATTATTAATGTTATTTGATCAAAAGGCAAAGAAGCCTATTTTCTTCCTTCTGCCGTGAATGTGTTGCATTTGTTGAATACGTAATAGCTGTACACTTATTATGTATAGCTGATTTGTTCTAAAAGGGGCAAAACACATTCATTGCAAATGTTATAAGTCACAGTGGGGCTGATGCTGACATTTACGTCTGTTTATATCACCTCAATGGCCAGGTGGTAAAAAAAAAAAATACTTTAAATAGATTACATTCTAATCTTTAGAAACTTTTTGAGTTAAAAAATAATTTGAGCTTACAAATTATTTGTGGGGACATTTATTACACTACAGCCAATGTAACAGCCTTGGCTTTTTGGAAATACTTTACTGAGGCTGAATATTTTCTGTCACAAATACAACTCATTCCAGTTGTATTGGAGGGTGCTACAGCACTTCATCGAATGCAGTTTTACTATTTCATGGCCCAAAGCATTACTGAGGCTTGGCATTATGCATGGTGACCTTGTTGACGACTTCTCCAGAGTGGCCTATGGTATTGGCGTATTTTACTGTGTTTTTCTATAGAAATGATCAAATCTGTGCACAGTGGAACTGCTGTATCAGCAATGGGTTCATCATAAACTAGTGGCGATTACTCATTAGAAGTTGTGTCTACAAATTTACACCTATATTACATATGAAGAGTGTTGTATAATTGCTTTTATAAAATAATTCCATTTATTTCCAGTTGTTTAACCTAATATATTTTCTTATCCATCAGGAGATTACCCTGCATGCATCTCTTCCATCAAGCCTGTGTGGATCAGTGGCTTGCGACCAATAAGAAGTGTCCCATTTGCAGGGTGGACATTGAGACGCAGCTGACTCCAGACAGCTGATGTCTTCTGTAGCGCTGGTGAAAGCCCTGTCCTATTTCCCTTATCCCTTCTTGGGTACTTTGCCAAATGTCTGTCTCTCCATCACCTCTCAACTTTGACCTTGCCTTCTGAGCCAACTGAAGATGTGAAGCAGGTAGTAGGATAAAAGGCAAAAAACCAGTACAAGCGCGGAACCAGAAAGGAGACAGTAGAGGATTCATGGAGAAAGAATGTTCGGATCTGTGCGAGTGTCCAAGGCAGCTTTCTTTGGGGACTTCTCAGTGGGGATTAGCTGAGTCTGTCAATGGGATGGTTCCTATCAAGGTCCCCTGCATGCACCTTCTGTGTGTTTAGGACAGCGCAGCTCCTGGATGATCTCGACTGCAGATAACCTAAAGCTTTTCCTTCCTCATGATGTTTCAGTAGATATTGCATAAACATTATGAAGCCTCCAAATTTCCAAGCGTTAGATAGATGTAGTCAGTGGTGTATTTCAGATGTGCTGCAGTCTTTTATAACATAAGGGAGTGCAGTCGAACAACTCAAAGTATTCATAATGAGCACTATGTGGGGGTGGTACGTTAACGTTATGGTGAAATGTAGTGAGTAGACTGGGATGTGAAGGTGGGTTAAGAGCTAGCAACACGTAAGGTAACCTTGTTCTCACGAGTTGAGTAATCCCAACTGTATGAAATGATACTAACAAACAATCCTTAACTGTAATTATCAGAAGTGATGCTTAATGTACTTTCTGTAATCATGGTGACAGCAAGGCCAGGCTTGACTTAAGCTGTGACAGTATGTATTTGTGCTTGTGAAAAAAAATCTCCATGCTTAGAAAAGTAACTTCAAAATGCATGTTCTGTGAGTGGCCGGGGCTTTTGATTTTATCAGATTTTTTTTTTCTTCGGGAACATACCGGATAGGATGGGATGGTTTGTGCATGAGAGATATCTTACTAATTCTGAAGACACTGTGTTCTCAACTTGTCACTGACGTAACAAAGAGTGAGATGTATACCTTAATGCCTGTAGGACAAGCACACATTCTAATAGCAACAGCCTACTTCTCAGTGTTTCCATTAGCAATGTAAGTGTGTGGTATCGCTTGAACGTACAGTATATGTAGAGTTACTCAGCTAAGAAAGCAGCTCTAACGTCATATTGTGCATGAAACCTGTTGCTGCCATTTCTGGAGGAGATGAAAAGGGAGAAAAGCCATCGTTTTATAGATACCAAACATAACTTTTCTAAGCTGCATTTTTGAGTTGATTGTTTTTCATTTTTCCTTTTCTGTTCTTCTTCCTTTCTTTCTTTGTTCCCTTCTATTGATGATTATGCCAACCTAGCTGTGGGGCTGGTTCAGCTTCTCACCATTTCAAATAAGTAGCTGCAATGCTGGAATAATATTTATTGTTGTCTTAATGTAGCTAGCTGTTATTTTTGTAAATGCACTATATTATGAGGTTGCCTGACTTTGATGTGATTGTGAATTTTTCTCTTGTCCCTTGCTTATGCATTTGCACTCAGTGACCTGTCTCTTTGACTAGTGCTAAAACGTGTACACTGCGGTTCTCACAGTAAACACCATCCAAAAAAAAAAAAAGAAAAAGAAAGAAAGAAAGAAAAAAAACAGTAGCGTAGCCTGCCGTGACCATTTAGCTCCACTTGTTATTACATACATTCAGCATTAGTTAAACCCACATTGACCATGCTGAAACATTTATGACTTTATGGCTAGGTAGCATTTCTGAAGAATATTTGACAACAATGCACTTGAAAGGCCATACCGCATTTGCTGACACTCGCTTCTGTTCCAGACTTTGCCAGACTTTTCCAGGTGTCTATTTTGAGCATTGTGGCCAATTGTGCAGCAAAAAAGTGGAAGAGCTTGTTTTCACTAGGTAAAGAAGACAAGTCTGTTTTTGATTTTTCACAGTTTCTGACTGAAGTAAGTCAAAATTCAGATTTTTTTTTGGTTGCCATTTTTATCTTAAAACAATGACTTATTTTCTTAAATTTTAATTTGAATAACCCGTAATGATCATATTTTGAAATAATAACTTGTTTCCCTATTTGTGACTCATCTGATTAACTTTGATTCAGACGTACTTTCCTGAGAATGGAATCTGAATCTGAATTTGATATCAGTCTAAAATTAAAGTTAATTGTTCAAGTCCATGGTCATAATAAACATGACTCCTCATATTATCGCTCATTTCATATACATATTTATTCATTATCTTTCAGGTGTTTGCTCACCTGTAAAACCTCTGAGTACTTGTTAATGTATCACAATGCACCAGCTGGTGAGGAGAAATAACATTGACTCTTAGTCACAATTTTGTAAAAAAAATAAAAAATGTCAACATTGGTCATGCAACATTTAAAATAGGTCATTATTTTCAGATAAAATGTCAAGCCAGATGCACTGCTAAGAGAAACTGAGAAAGAGGAAAAAACAGGCAATTCTTCCCAATACATGGTGCAAACAGTCTTCTGTCTTTTTTCTTTTCAGTTTAATCATGAACTGGCATTACTGTTATGATTGTCTCAGTGAGATTTTAATGTCGCTGACCCTTGCTAGACTTTTTTCTGTGTGAGCAGTGTTATGTCCGTCGAGCTTCCTTCTTGTGGCTTCAGTGTCCGTTTTTACTTCAGAGGGTACGGAGCAATCTTTTTATCTCTTTTTTCCCTCACATCCTGTGTCCAGCATTCTATAGTTTACACAGGATGTTGTGCGTCAAAAAATTGCCTTAAGTATTTAACAATCATAATTTATGACTAACTTTAGCTACTATGGGTGCGTATTTAAGTTTTGACTTAGTTTCGCGATTTAATCTGTTTATTTATTTTACATAGACATAACGTGTATAAATACCTCATTGTGCATACTTTAAATGGGAGTGCTTTGCATGCATTTGTACTTTAAAAGGAGAAAAAGAGACAAAATGAGAAAAAAAAATCAAAGGGTGTGCAGAAATGTGTTAGTGTGTGGTGCTGTGGATTTGGTTACATTCCATTAATGCAATTTCAAAGAATACTTCAGCTGTGATCTAGTAGACAAAACCGCTTTAGACTGGAAATGTTTTGCATGTATCTCCTATTTTGCACTCTCGGCTTGGCTACCCTCTCACTGGCATTTGGGGAAAATGTGCACCATGCTCTCTTTACTTTAATTCTTTAAACTCGGTTAGTGATCTGACATATAATGAGAAAAAAGGTTGTATTACAACATAGCTTAGTGCAGAGTGAGATGTACTGTGATTAGCCATAAGTCATACTAATACTTTACATTAGCTGGATTTCTATTACACTGAGACAGCTCACATCAATTCACACTTATGTTTGTGATGAACACATGACTTTATTTTAAGCCCCTCCCATTTTATTTTATTTTATTTTATTTTATTTTTTTGTTACTTCTTAACAGGGTCTGGAGCTAAATGACTGTCTGAAGATGTATCTATCATGAATTGTAGTACATTTAAGATGGCCATTATTGTTTATTTTTATTTCTGTAACAAGAACGATATGAGAAAAAATGATACAATTATTACTCTAGGTAGAGTAAATTTTGTGGTGAACTTCAACCACTGATAGTTATTTCATTGTGCAACTTCCAAACACTACAACACAATATATTTGTTTTGGATTAAATTCAGACAAAGACAGCAAAACACAACTGCTTCACGGTGCCAAAAGGGCCAAAAAAAATAATTTTTTTTCTCAGTTGCATTAGCAAACACTCGGGAATCCTTTTATTTATTTGCGGACAAAATGATATGGGTGAAGACATGCCATGTCCTATGATTTGCCTCACCAGCCTTAAAGTATTTATTCTTTGCTCCACCACCCTAGCAGATTTTGGACATACAGCAATAGTATTATGTTTCGCAAAACAGAATGAACAGTAGATCCTAAAGCACAAGCTCTATAATGCATGTCTTTCTCAGGTTTTAATATACGTATGAGAATGGATAGATATGTTAAAATATTTTACCATAAATCTTTCTGATGTTTTTTCTGCTGCTGACGTTAAAAAAGGAAAAAAAAAATATTGAATAACCTGCCAGTGAAAGGGAAGTGGCTATCTTTGTATAAGACACTGCTGTTGCTGTTACTGCGCAATGTTTTCTGACATTAATATTTTATAGTTAAGTAGAAAAAAATATGTATTGACAATATTTAAGCAATAGCTCGATGATCATCATGTACGATAACTAGATTAAGTGTATATTGCGTAAAAAAAAACACTTAGATTCACTTTTGGTGGATTTTGTACTGTATTTATTACTAATGATGCAAAAAGTTGCATAGCTTAACCCAAACTGTTCTTTCTTTTTTAATTTCTTGTCTTGTATATGACCTTTTTGTATGTGTTTTTCAAATAAAATGTTTAAAATGCTTCAACATGGGTGTGTCTAAGCATTAATAAAATAAAAACAAAAGAGAGAGAGAGAGAATCTCTAAAATATTGGCCTTCACTGGTGTTTAAAAAAAGTACAAAGACAATTTTCTTGTTTCAAACAAAAACAAACAAATTACTAATATACAAATCAAAATGAAAATCAAAAAAAAAAAAAAAAGAATTAGTATCAGTATTTGGGGTATAAGACCCTTTCAATTTTCCCATCAGCTTTGGTCTTGTCCAGCCATTTTCCACAGGCAAAGATAGTCGTCACCATGTTGGCAGTGTTTGTAATCTCCACACACTCCAGGTACCAGCCAGGGGTTTGGCTACTATTATCATGCTCCACTTTCACTCTTAGGAGGTCACCCAAATCCAGCATCTCCAGCACAAAGCGGTCAGTGCGGCCTCTCTCAAACAAGTTTCTGAACTTCTGCTTCAGTGCTCGTTTCCCTGAGTCTCCGTTGACACCGTACATGGTGATGAAGACATTAGCATCTGTTCCTGCTCCTTTCACATCTCCAGTGATGATGATGACCTCATATTTGACTGGCACCAAGCTGCGTACTTTACTGGCAAAACTTTCTATGGACTTGGTGCACTCAAATGTCATGAACTCATCCTTCTTTGCGGTGAGTGGGATGTGAGCATTGCAGTGGAAAACGTACCTATAAAGGAGTGACAGGGATGAACACAAAATAACTCATTTACCTAATCAGCTAAATCTAAAAGTTTTCATGAATTTAGATACTGTGTGCCAGTTGTACATTAAACACTATTTCAAGTTTGTAAATATATATATTTATACAGTATGTTAACACAGCAACACCACTTCATTTCATCCTGTTATTACAGAATATTGAAGTTAATATATTGTGCACTAAGAACTCTATTACACTATTGAGAAGAAAGGGATTTTAATCCAGCAATGCATGATAACATTTGTGCTTAAACAGACCTATTAAACATAGCATTAAAGAAACTGTTTGAATCAGATGTACTTGAGCCATGAGATCACCCAGCTGTACTTGACAATGGCCTTCCAGGACAGAAACTGAACACTCCAGGTCCTGCCTTTAGTTGTAGGTATAGAGTTATAACATTAATATTTACAATTATCATGTTAAGACGGTAGGCTAATGCAGCATTAGGAATTTTGGCCAAGTCTCATTTCTATAGCATGGGTTTTCTTCTCAAGCCGGGTATCAAAATCTAGTCTGTTACGTGGAAAGCAGCCGTGTTATCCATTACACAACACCAGTTAACATAGTAGGAGTAACAGCAGAAATAAGAAACCAGCTAATTTCTGCAGGATTTTGGCTCTACAGAAGTTTGAGAACTCTGAATAATGTGTATACATCCTTAAAAACAATAAACAAAATGAAAACTGTTTGAACTTACTTGTTCTGCAGTTCTTTTTCTGTCACCACAACCTCTTGAACATGCCAATGAGCCTCACTCTTCACTTTTTTATCTTTCGTTATGTGGCCCAAAGAGATGCCAACAATGTCACCCAGAATTTTTGAGGAAAATTCAAATGAGTCTGTTGCCCCACTAAATTGGCAAAGAAAAAAGCTTAATTAGTTATTAAAACCCCTCATTTTAAAACATCTCCTTGATGAAAACAAAGTATTGCAATTGTATCTTTTAAGCCCTCATAATCAGCATGCCTTCACAGGGCCCAGAAGAGCAGAGTGAGGAGTGCAAAAACAGAATATTGTATATTCTGCAAAATAAATAAAACATCAGTGGCAGGATTTTAATATCCTCAAGGCTAGGCTAACTTGGCAAGTTCATACCGCAAGAATCTCTTTTTCTTTGAAGAGTTCTCCATCATAAACTCCTTTGAACGGGCTCTTTTCCCCTCCAGCACTATCCAGACATTCTCCTTCGTCTCTGCGTCTTCAGTGTTGGCTGTTGTAATGTCAATTTCATATTCTGACAAAAAGTCAAATGAAGAATATAGTGTATATGTGCTTCCATTGCCAAATGTGTGCACTTGGCAGTGGACCTTATAGAAGAATGTTGATGCAGTGACCACAAAAGCATATAAATTAAACAGAGCTCTGAAGATGAAAGCTTAAAATGTGAATGTGTCTCACTAGTTTTGTCACTGAGGTCCAGCAGATCGTTGTTGGCACATGCCAGTTCCCGCATTATCTGGCCATCATCCTCGTTTTTGGCCAGCCAACGATCACAAGGGAAACGGAAAGTTTGGTTCATGAGCTCATCTTTTACATCAACACTTTCTAAATGCCAACCAGGAGCAGGACCTGATAGAGAAAAAATAAAACAGTTTCACCACTAAATTGCTTTTCACAGTATTAGCTCAAACTGCATGGCTGTATATATGATTAGACTTCAGGTCCTCACTATCTCAACCTACAAAAGGTGAACAAAGTAGCCTACATGTTTCACATTTGTTATGTATAGCATTTCTCCATTTCAATCATGTTACAGAACTAGGAGAATGCAATGTCAGGGGTCATTCCCAAGGACACTTGGATATAACTCTGGGGTCCTGCCAAAGCTGGGAATCAAACCCTAGTCTGTGCTAGCTTGCAGTGTTATCTGTTATATTAAAGGAGTGCAACTGTCATGTGAAAAGCATAGGTTGATGATCTACTTGCTCAGACTCACCAAACACTAATAATCTAGTCATTTCCTGGCTCTGAGAGTACGTTTTAATAGGAAAGCTAGCAAACTTGGCTGGACACCTTCCCTCCAGGATTGCATACTTACACTATTACCTGCTAAGCAAAGAACAAATTGGTTAGGTCAAAATTAACTGAAGTTCTGAGTAACGTATAGAAGTAACATTCAGCACTTTATTACACACAGCGTCTATCCACACAGGAGCTGAAAAGTGACACATTACAAATCACACATCCAAAAAAAGCTGGGACACTGCCAAATGTAGATAAAAAAAGAGAATGCGATCATGTACAAATAATTTAAACCCAGACATTTTAAAGGTTAAAATTGAGAAATGTACCGTTCCTTCATTCATCATCTGTAATCGCTTATCCAGTTCAGGGTCGTGGTGGGTCCAGAGCCTACCTGGAATCATTGGATGCAAGGCAGGAATACACCCTGGAGGGGACGCCAGTCCTTCACAGGGCAACACAGACACGTACACATTCACTCACACACTTCCCACAAAGTTGGGAACATGAAATTGTCCAAAATCTCTTGATATGCTGAGGCAATAAGAGTTCCTTTCACTGGAACTAAGGAGCAGAGCCCAACTCTGAAAAACAACCCCACACCATAATCCCCCTCCACCAAACTTTACACTTAGCATAATGCAGTCAGACGTATCGCACTCTACTGGCAACCATCAAAACCAGACTCATCTATCAAATTGCCAGACAGAGAAGCGTGATTCTTCACTCCAGAGAACGTCTCCACTGCTCTAGAGTCCAGTGGCTATGTGCTTTATACTACTGTATCTGACACATGGCATTGCACTTGGTGATATAAGGCTTGGCCATGGAACTGTTCTTGAGCTAATCTGAAAGCCACGTGATATTTGGAGGTCTGTAGTGATTGACACACCAGACAGTTCATGACCTCTGTGCACTATGCCCATCAGCATCTGCTGACCCCACTCTATGATTTTACGTGGCCTACCACTTTGTGGCTAAGTTTCTGTCTTTCCCATTTGCTTCCACTTTGTTATAATACCACTGACAGTTGACTTTGGAATATTTTAATAATGAGGAAATTGCACAGGTAGCATTCTAGCATTCTTTCACAAAGGTGTGTAGAAGCAGTCTGCATGCATTGGTGCTTAGTTTTATATACCCGTGGCCATGGAAGTTATAGGAACACCTGAATTCAATAATTTTGATGGGTGAGTGAGTACTTTTGGAGACATAGTGTATATATACCCATTTGATACCAATTTTGTAAAGCTGCTTTGTGTCAACACCAGTTGTAAAAAGCGCTATATAAATGACCTGGAGGTTGTGGGTTCAAGTGACTGTCTGTGAGGAATTGTTCTCCCTGAATCCACGTGGGTTTCCTCTAGGTGCTCCGGTTTACTCCCACAGTCCACGTTGGTAGACAGATTGGAGACTCAAAAAAAAATGTGTCCATAGGTGTGTGTGTGATTGAATGTGTGAGGGTGTGTTGTCCTGTGAAGGACTTGCACCCCCTCCATGGTTTGTTCCTGCCTTGCGCCCAGTGATTCTGGGTAGGCTCTGGACCCACTGTGACCCTGAACTGAATAAGCAGTTACAGACTATTTACATTTACATTTATTTACATTTATGCATTTGGCAGACGCTTTTATCCAAAGCGACTTACAAAAGACTATGAATGAATGAATGATTGATTGATTTTGAATTTGATACTAATAACATTTTGCAAAAACGTTGGGACAGGGCAAAATAAAATGTGGTATGTCATGGTAAATTTGTGTATGACTACAAAAAATAAAAGTTTAACTGGCAACAGGTCAGTAGGGCATAAAAGATCATCTCAGAGAGGCTGAGAAGTAAAGATGGTGAGGGATGTTACATTCTGAAAGATGAGGGGAAATAGAAAAACAACTCAAAAACCATGTTTAACTGAATAAATAGGCAGATAACCTGGGGATTTCTTAATCTAAGTTACATAAAATCATTAAAGGTTTCAGAGAATGAAAAAAAGAACACTGGTCAGCTGTGTGTTCCCTCAGGTGGCTTTGAATTAAAAACAGATGTGTTTCTGTAGTGGAAATCACTGCAAACACTTCCTAAGCCTCTGTCAGAGAAAACAGTCTATCACTGGATCCATATCAAGGCAAGTTAAAACTCAGCAATGCAAAGAAGAAACCATCCAGGAACACAGGTGACTTCTCTGGGCTTATTTAAGATGGACTGAGGCGAAGTGGAAAACTGTCCTGTGGTCCAAGGATTCAAAATGGAATTGGAAATCATGGATGCCATGTCCTCTGGGCTAAAGAGGAGAGGGACAATTTGGCTTATTACAAGCACACAGTCCAATAAATATATGGCACATTATATTCCATATATGGCACCATTAATGCTTTCCTAATACCAATATACAAGCATTGAAGAAACATGCTGCCATCAAGTTCTTATTATTCTCAGGGAAGGCCTTGGTAATTTTTGCATGGATTACAACAGCATTGTCCCATAATAAACTTAAAGCCATAATAAAGCTCAACTAGTTCAGACCCATTAAAAACTTTTTTCCAGTATGAAATGAAATGTATCACAACGGAAACAGCACCTGTTGAGCTGAGCAACTGAAATCCTATATTAAGCAAGGGAAATGAAATTGGAAACCATTTCAAAACTACTACGATTGGTCTCCTCCTGTTCCAAACATTTACAAGGTGATAAATATGCACCTGTTAAAATATTTGTAGCTTGTTGCTGGAACCAAACTGAAAATCAGCATATTTAAAAAAAAACAGTAAAATTCAACATCTGATATTTTTGTACAGATTTAAAATATAGGGATTAAAAGATTTGCACATTCTGTTTTGTTAAAATTTTGCTCAATGTCCCAACTTTTCTGGAAATAGTTTTTTTATATAGCAGTATAGATGCTGTCATCAATGTAAAATATAACAACCCAAAAAAGTGATCTGTAAATAATGTTAATGTCACCAAATAATGTATAGATTTTAACTGAATAAAAAGGTCTGTTTTGTTCAGTTTCAAACAGGAAAATGTTATATTTGAAGCAGTCAGCTCTTTGAAATGGCTTAATTTGAGTGAGTATGTTTCTGTGTTTCATGCTTACCCTTGTTATCATGCCACACTCTAATCTTGGAAAGTTCTCCCAGGCTGAGGACATCACTAATGCGGAACACATCCGTCTGGTTGCGCTCAAATTTATTCCTGTTGCTGCTCTCCTTCAGTGCTAAAGTGCCAGTGTCTCCGTTCTCCCCAAACACAATCAGGAACACATTAGCATCTGTGCCTGCACCTGCAAGCCCACATGTGAAAACAGATGTGCAAAATATCAGCATAAATACATTAGCATGTATTC
The DNA here is from genome assembly GCF_029633855.1 of Hoplias malabaricus. Taxonomy (NCBI): domain Eukaryota; kingdom Metazoa; phylum Chordata; class Actinopteri; order Characiformes; family Erythrinidae; genus Hoplias; species Hoplias malabaricus. Next base: position 24,079,402 of record NC_089813.1, read on the forward strand.
AGTTTAATCTTTATTTATGAGCTGTAACAATTACTAAAAAAATGTTTGCTTCCTACAGAAGGCGTTTGCTCAAAATTACTTGAGAGTTTAGACTTATTATTATACTTAGGCGTTTTAAAATAAAGTTAATAACAGCATGTATGAAATGCAGCAAGGGGGACAACAGTCATAATGTGATTGTAAAGGCAGCAATTTCATCAGCTGTTGTTTCACTTTTTCAAAGAAAAGCTTAGATTTACAACATTTAAATACATTTAATTTTGTGATCTATAATTGAAAAGTGACAAAAGAAATAATAATAATATAAAAACAGCTAACAATTTAACTCTACATCTTTATAATTTGTTTGAAGGATTGGATTCTCTGGATGCAACGTGGGAAACACCAAAGCCATTTAAAAAGATTGTTGTTGTTGTGTAGTGTGTGATTGCTTTGTAATCATCCTACCGGTGAGGTCACTGGTTTTAACCTGAATTATGTAGGTGGTTTTCTCCACCATCTCCTCATCATCCACCACAGCAGGGAGCTCACACACCTTGGTTCTATTGGGCCCTTTGGTTTTGGATAGCCAGTTCTCATAGGTGAAAACTGACACCTCCTCTGAGCTCAGGTTCCGCATGATAATCTAGGTCATGTAACAGGACAAGAAGATACTGACAACAATGCAACACAAACCCCAAACACTGTTAATCATCATCCATCGCCAGCCTGATTACTGTGTCTATCTGTAACTCAATGTTTTGTCAGTTTGAAACAAAAGGAACAATACTGAGTAATTGTCATCAGAAATATAAATGGCAACTGCAGAATTACAGCCAGATGTTTCAACTAACCTTGTCAAGGAACCAATCAGGCCGACTTCCTGACCCATCAATGCGAACTCTCAACTTTTTAAGGGGGGCAATGTCATCTATCTCCAAGTTGAATGTGTCCATCTGATCTCTCTCAAACCTATGTAAAACTATAATGAGTGCATTACAGAGTACTGGAACTCTACTGATTACAATTAAGGAACGATTATTTTGTTTTTGTATTTGTGGCAGATAAGGGTAGAATCACATGACTACAGCTTGGTAGTGTGGTTTTAAAGGGACAGTACATGGAACACACAGAGGGGACATAACAGAATAAAAATAATCAATATAATCAATACAGACAAGATTATGCAGATTAAAAGTTCTAAATGTCAGTTTCGATTAATTGTCCAGCCCTATCCAGCATCTACTTTCTATATTCTCTTTAAAAATGTATACAAAAAAATGTCTTTAATATTAAGTCCTTAAGTATTATTATTGTTACAGCAGCTTGAATTTAATTCCATCTATAGTAAAAGAATTTGAATTTAATAGATGATTAATTTTGCCATACCAGGTATTAGATAAATACAATAAATCATACTTTTTTATTAATGGGGAAATTTAGAAATGGTTCAGCTAAAACATGACACACACAAAATCACTTGATCTTTTAATAATATATGTGTTTTCTACATAAATGATTTATTTTTATTACCACATTTCTAGGTACATCAGTAAATTCTTACTCTGTGGTTCCAGAACTATTTAGGTATTTTCTAATGTATCTGAAACTTTTGCATAGCACTGTATCATGACACTTTGTGGTGTCAAACTGTCTACATGTACAAACATCAGCAGAATCCACACGAGATACATGCTCATGGGAAATAGGGAAAAATCTATAAATCTATAGCTGTTATATAATTATTTCCCAGTATAATCATAGATTTGTCAAAATTATTTAAGATTTTGCTGAGGTTACATATCATGACACCTTGATCAAATGTAACATCCATCTGCACTTATCCAGTATATAATTTGGCAATTTTTGTATAACACAGGGCATTTGTAATCAATTAAAACCATATCTGTCACCTGTCCTCATTCTTTGGTAGCAGAATTTCCTCTGAACTTCCATTGGCTCCAAACACAGTTATGAAAACGTTGGTGTCTGTCCCTGCATACTGGGTATCTCCCGTAACAACTGTGACTTCATAGATGACCTGAGGACAGGGGTGCAAAACATATGTATTTGTATTTATATCTGAACTTGTTATTAAAACATCAGGAAGCAACAGGAAAAGGAAGCATATTTGATCACAGACTCTGGTAACAGTAAATCTTAGTCCTTGTTTTACATATAATACCACACTGAAGAACGCACAGTGGGTTTGCTGAGTCCTATGAAGAATTCATGCTAACCTTTTGAATGATATTGATAGTGGTGGCATCAAGTACATTGAATACTCTTGTTGTGAGACCATCTCCCCTGTCCTTAGCAAGCCAACACTTGCACTGGAAAATGTACATGATGCCTTTGGTAGGCACTGCCACAGATATCTCATCTACCAACCAGCAGCTCTCTGGAGTAGCTCCATTATGGCCTAGCTGCAGAAAAAGGAAATGCACAAAACACTTATTTTTAAAAAATGTAAATAAATCAGATACTTGTATTTGTATGAGCACTGGTGGAGCCTTCAACAATATCAGTCTCACCTCCACTCTCTTAATTTCTCCAACATCCAAACCATAGCATTCAAAGTTCTCCATAGATTCAGCAGCAAAGCACTTTTTTCCTTCAGGGAGGTCAAGCCAGAGGCGGTCTGTTTCAAGATCACTCGGACCCATTATAATCACATAGACTCGACTGGTAGTACTTGCATCACGATCTGCCCCTGTTGACACTGTGAAGTGATACGGGATCACTGTGAAGTGAAAACAGCATTTTAACACCATTAAAGAAAACACTGTCATTGATAAAATGGAAAATATTACCACACTTTTTGATGATGGATCCTATAGCTAATCTATTAATCATGAAATATTGGCAGAATAAATGCTAGCATTTGGTTGATTACAAACAATATTGAGAGCTCAGGATTAGGATCAGTGTTACTGTTCAATTAGGGTTTGAAGTTAAAGTTAGGGTCAGGAAAAACTAATTCAGCTAATTAAATACACAGGCTTCATATTTTGAGACACACCTGTTCAACTACAAGCTTTTGCTGTCCTACATGAAAATAATTGTGTAAATGTGAAAAATTGTATTTAAATAAGTGAACATTTTGTACAAAGACCAAAATTAATTATGCTTATTATTAAAATTAATTAGCCTTGCGCCCGATGATTCCAGGTAGGCTCTGGACCCCCCGCGACCCTAAATTGGATAAGCGGTTACAGATAATGGATGGATGGATGGATTAAAATTAATTATTTTTGCTAATTAAATGACTAGTCTTATGTCAGAGTGCAGGCATTCACATGAAAAAGTAGATACCTGGACCCTCCTCCACAACCACTGCTTTTTTCTTTTTTTTCTTTTTGTTCATGTTGCTGTCTAGGCTCGGTTTTAAGCTCTGTGTGATTTTCTTTGAATTGTTGGGATTCCGTTCACCTTCATATCCCTGAAAAAAACCCAGTAAATATCTCATTTAAATTGTTCCAGGTAAAGAAAATTCATTCCTAAAATTGAATGCAAAGTATAGAATGAGGAATCCATTTATATGGAATCACCTTGACAAAAAATGTTCTCTCAATCCGTTTATCTTCTTTCTTTTTTGATAGCCACCTCTCACATAAGAACATGTAGACTTCGTCTGTGTCCAAATCTATAATTTCTATCTGGTCCAAGTACCAATCTGCACCCAGCATAGAATTATCATGGCGTACTTTTATCTTAAAGATCTGGCCTAGGTCCACAGCTTCAATGCTGAACTTGTCAACCTATAATCAGAAGTTGGCAATCAGTGAATAATTGATGTGCAGTAAGTGAATGAATACAGTAACTGATGCATTATATAACGATTCAGCTAGAAATTCCCAGTCTTGTATCAAAAAACAAAACATTGATATAGTCTAATACACATGCAAATAATTTCCACATGGATATTTTAATACACTTTATGTCAAAAAGTTTGTAGATATCTTGACTGATTAGTGAATCCAAATTTTTAAGCTGCATGTCCAGCTGGGGCGGCACGGTGACGTAGCAGGTAGTGTTGCAGTCACACAGCTCCAGGGACCTGTGGGTTCGATTCCCGCTCCGGGTGACTGTCTGTGAGGAGTTGGTGTGTTCTCCCTGTGTCCGTGTGGGTTTCCTCCGGGTGCTCCGGTTTCCTCCCACAGTCCAAAAACACATGTTGCAGGTGGATTGGCGACTCAAAAGTGAATGTGTGAGTGAATGTGTGTGTGTCTGTGTTGCCCTGTGAAGGACTGGCTCCCTCCCCAGGGTGTATCCCCGCCTTGCGCCCAATGATTCTAGGTAGGCTCTGGACCCACCGTGACCCTGAATTGAATAAGCGGTTACAGATAATGGATGGATGGATGGATAGATAATGAATGAATGAATGTCCAGCTGTGCATGCACAGGTGGTTTAATCTTCATAGAAAAAATTTAACAGCTGCAAAATTTCCTTCAGAATCAATCAAGTATATATCTGTCTATTAAAATTCAATATGCTTAATGTCAAGTGTATGCTAGAGAGGCATAAAGGCCACCAGCTTTGGACTGTAGAACAGTATAACTGCTTTCTAAGGTATGATGGCACACCATTTAATATCTTTGTTGTGAGTCAGAGTGGTGTTTTGTATCATCAGTGCCTGAGTTCATTAATGTTCAAATGTCTGAATGCCATCAAATCCTCAGAGAAATGTTCAAATATCTAATCTAAAACCTAATGCTTTTTGGTTACACTATAAATTTAGGAGTCTAGATTAATGACTTGATATAATAGCATTAGACAAAACATAATAACATTAAATAACACATTCATATAAATTGAAATGCCATCTTAGATATGTGCATACTGGATATGAGAAAATTAAGAAATGCACAAAAATGGGCAAACCACCTCATAAAATGATTTGTAATGCACTCACTCAATTGCTGACACATTCACTCATGGTTAGGAATTGTACCACAGAGTGCTATTTCTCACATACTCACACCCTTTTAGAAACTGCTCCACAAGGGTTCAGTGCTTCACATCAAATATAATTTTTGTCCAATAGTGTAAGACATACCGCTCCACGCTCAAACTTGTTTTTGCTGCTTTCTGATTTGCTGAGTTTACGTTCTCCTGTGTCTCCAAGATCTCCGTAGATAGTGAGGAATACATTGGCATCTGTACCTGCTCCATACATATCACCTGTTCTTACAGACACTTGATATGTATGAGCTGAGGATCAACAGGAAAAAGAAACTGGACTTAGCAAAAAATACATTCTTGACCTGATGTTCAAGCTCCTTAAATTACAGTACTTCTAACTGAAATATAATCATGATTCAGCACACAGAACCCAATTATCATGTGTATCATGAGTTGCATACGTGTGCTAGTTATAGCCTAAACATCCATGTGCTAGCTAAACTTAGACTACTGGCAGATGTTCAACAATGAAGTGGAGTATATGCCAATGTAAAAACGGATGTCAGTGTCATCGGCATATGCCACTGTCACCAAAATAAAAATCGATACCATTGGCATATGCCACATATGTCACCGGTATGTAAGATGCCGATTTCAACGGCATATGCCACTGTCACCCTTAAGTAAGATGCCGATTTCAAACGGCATATGCCACTGTCACCTGAACGTAAGATGCCGATGCCTTTTCATGTTATTATTGCTACTGAAAATTGGAGACAAGGTACAACCCTGACAAAGTCCAACCACCACACTGAACAAGCCTGACCTACTTCTGAACAAGTGAACACACTCTGAGAGTACAAGGACAGAACAATACACCTCAACGTCTCTGCTACCCAGTACTTCTGGAGCACTCCTGACAGAATATCTCAGGGAACATGATTATATGCCTTCTCTAAATCTATAAAACACTCAGAGCGGAGCAGCAAACTCCCATGCCCCATTAATTGTCTAGTAAGCGCATTAAGAGTTGATCTGCAATTCCATTGCCAGGATGAAATCAGCAATGTTCCTCCTGAATCCAAATTTCGACTATCGTACATCTTCTTTTAAGTAGTGGCAACCAAGAACACAGTGGATGCTACCATTAAGGAGGAAATATGTTCGGAGGAAGAAGGAGTATTCTGGCTGGCTTAGGGAACTCCTGATTCTGTAGATAGTTACCAACAGATGAAAAAGACTGAGGCTTTGGGAGTTGTGGAAGCAAAATCCAGAGTCTGCAATAAGTTTGAAGAGGCCATAGAGCATGTCTCAGTCCTTAACATTGCCCAACTTTGCTCTAACAAGCACAGTAATGAGCAATCTTCTATTTGAACCTGGTGTTCATTTTTAACAAAAAGCACGGAAGTCCAATAACATCCTGCCACTCAGGTTCAGATCATGTAGGATATTCTTAGTCACTTCTACCCATGTTTCCCAGATATTGACAACATGAACACTGAAGTCTCCCCAACAAAACAAAGGACTCAGGGGCATGGAATCCTTTTCAAACTACCACACTCTTCAAGAAAGCTGTATACTCTGAACTGTTGTTGTGCACATACACAACAGCTTTCTTTTCTGGTTCCAGAACCAACACTGTGCTTACAGATGAGCCCAGCTATATCTAGCTAGTATCTCTCAACCTCTTGCAACAGCTCCAGCTCCTCCCAAACAGGGGATGAAATTCCACATGCCAAGAGCCAGCTTTCCCAGCCATAGACCATTCTGCCAGGGGCCTCTTCACCCCACTCTGTGCTCGACAGGCATTGCACCGCACCCTTAATCTGGATGTTGCAGGTGGTGTGTTCACACTATACTCCAATAACCCACTCCTGTGCACGGCACACAAAATTATTTTCACTGAATTCATAAGGGTGCTTTTTGTATTGTGTCTGTCTGGATCTTCACTCCAGACTTGTATTATGGGAGACACTACAGGGAGCACACAGCTCACATTGACATAGCCCTGGAGGTCATTAAACCACGCAAGCCTTTCTGCCATGACAAGGCCCAGGTCTGTGAAGACAGATGCTATGCAGATTTTCCATGAATATGATTTGATTTTCATTTATTTGCACTATAAATCTGCCTTTAGCCTTGAAGACGCAACACAAATTGTACAGTCGGGGCAGATTATAAGTAGACTGGGTATCTGTGAGTCTGAAGCCCTAGCACGCTACACAACTTTTCCCTCTGACTAACATCTGTGACTTCTCCAGGTTCTGCAAATAAAAACACGTTTCAGACCAGTCGCAGCATAACAAACGTTTGATTTTTTCAACCCAACATGGATGTAGTCGCATAGTGTAAACTCTTTACAATGCAAGTCTGAACATGCACCATCAACAGCCAATGAGAACAGAGCACTGAAAGTTAACACAGGAGCGTGCAGTGGAGCTCTCCAGTGCAGGACGGATTAAACGATAAACCTACGTAAAACTACAAGATATTACACAGTGCTGGATACACATGTCTCTAATTAATGAGTATTACATGTAAGACAGCCAACACTGTGAGCCACAAAACATGCCATTACAGCCTTTATTCCAACTTTAATTTTCCATTCCACATTAAATGACGCAGCACTGTAAGCGCTGTATTGTTACCGCTAATGTTTCTGAACTATTTAAGGTGGAATATATACGGTTGCATTCTGAGTCACATAACAACATTTAAAAAAAAGCAAACAAAAGCTAAGAACACAACAGCATTAAGAAAAGACATAACACACACACAAAAGACAGAACACAAACACAAAAGTGAGAACGCTAACAAAAATGTGAGAACACAAAAACAAAAGACAGACCGTAAATACCAAACTAAGAACACAAACACATGACCAGAAATTAAGCATTTCAAAATTTTTTGCATTTGTAGACCTTTGTGAAATTTAGACTATCCACTCTCGCCGTGATTTCTGCTTGTTGCTTTGCTTTTTGTTGCAACATCAACAGCTAAATTAATAAAGTGATCCCATAGTGGCCAGGAGCATTTCCACCATAGCCAATATCGAATGCAGCATTTACTAAATGTTTTTTGTTGTTTTTAATGCTGTTGTGTCCTGGCCTAATATTTCTCTTCTGTGAGTTTTTGTTCTTTTCCACAAAAGTTTTTTTTTTAAATGCTTGATTTATGGTAATGTGTTTGCATTCTCACTTTTGTGTTTGTGTTCTCTCTTTGTCACAATCTGCCTCCATGTGTTTGGTAATATGTCCCCTAATATTTTGTTTGTCATGTGCTTCTGGTTTGGTTTTGCTTCCCCATGTGCTCTTTGTTTGTGCCTCACACCTGTAAAGTCGTGATCTCTGATCAGAGATCATGTGACTAAGTTCACAGGTGTTCTTCGTTTTTCCTGTCTTTATATGCTTCATGTATCCAGCCATGTCTTGTCAGTCATTTCATTATTCTGTGTCATCTGGTGTGTTTGTAACTGCTATGTTTTGATGTTTTTAGTTTTGAACATTTATTTTCCATTCACATTTATATTTATTAAATTACCGCTTATGCACATGCATCATAGTCTCTTTGTACCTATTCACAGTGTTTGTGTTTGCTTTTTCTTTGAATTCTGTCTTTTTTTGTTTGTGTGTTGCAACCTTCCTAAATGCTGTTGTGTTTTCAGTTTTTGTTTGCTTTGTAAATGTTGTTGTGATGTGACTAAGCAGGCCAATGTAAATATTTCATGCTTTCTTTTCTTTGTGGATCTACACAATTGCAGCATAAACAATAACTGCAGTGTTTTTTATGTCCATGTTTATCTGTGCCTCCTAGAAAACGCAAATCGCATGTTTTGTTTGGGATTTTGGAGTCGTGTAGCATATTATCACCAGTTGTGAAGTGTGTACCTAACATTTGTGTAGTGTGAGATAGCCAGTCTGTTTATAATCTGTCCTGACTTTAAAAGCTGTGTAGTGTCGCCAAGGCTTTAAGACAGTTCATACAACTTCAGTTTTTTTTTTCAAGTTTGAGTGATGATATCTGTGCAACATAGGATATTATTCCCAAGACATTCCTTCATACAGGTTTGCAATTTCAAATGAGAATATCTAAACAACAATTCTTTAATAAATATGCTGAGATGTTGCAAGTGAACAATATATATATATATATATATATATATATATATATATATATATAATGATAAAAGGAGGACATACTCTCCAGTGCATCATCCACCTCTGTCTCTGTAGTCTTCAGATTGCCATCTTTCAGGAGCTTTTCAGTGTAGATATCTGAGGGTACCAGCTCTCTCACCGTCTCACCATCATCCTCAGACTTAGCCAGCCACCGTTCACAAGGAAAGATGGTGGTCTCTGAGCCCTGAACAGGGGTAAAATGTTTTGTGTATCTGCCAACCTTACTAAAATTCATTTAATTTCTAATTACAACCTATAGATTTTTATTTTATAATACCTATGTTGGAATATTATTTTATTCCTCCAAATTTCAGTGTATTTCTAAATTCAACTTTCAGTAAATTTGTAATGAAAATTATGTTCTCACAGACTTCTTGAAATAAATCACATCTTCAGTACATAAATAAACAAACTTATCATGTGATTGTGAGTGTCAAATATCTATGTTTGTTCAGTTTAATGCAATTAAATAATCATGAAATTCTTTGAAGCATAAAATAATCACTTTTTTACCTTTCCTTTCCTTAAAAGCCTTCTAATTTCCACTCTGTCCAGATGCCATCCAGGGTTTGTGCCACTGTTATCATGTCCAATGCGAATCTTCTCAATAATGTCACCTACATCCTCAAGCTATGATTTCACAGTGCAATATTTTGTCAAAACATCAAATAAAAACTGATATAATGAGACTTTTGAAAACTGACACATTTAAATCAAAAATGTGTGTGAGAATTTAATATTGTTTACTGACCTCAACAATGAACATGTCCTCTGCTTCCCTCTCAAAGTACATGCGCCTTTCTCGCTTATTCACACAAAGGTACTTCTGCAGAGTGCAGAGTCCTTTCTGTCCATAGAGAACAATGAAGACATCTGCATCTGTCCCAGCTCCAAATATATCGCTGGTGAAGACTTTTATCTCATAGGGCACAACTGTAGGTGGATAAGAGACACTTAAATGATGAGTCCTTACAAAAATCTTATAAGGCCTTTTATTAGTATTTGCATTATATTATATACATTATATTATTTCCAAATTGATACTGATTCAGTCAATGTTTCTTTTGAAATGAACATTGCACTACCTTGCTGCAATAACAGCCTCTACAGTTGTGAAAAGGCATTGCACTAGATAGAAGATAGAAAATCACAGAAAGGGTGTTTTTCATTAATCTGGCAGGTACTGATGTTGGAATGACTAGTTTGTACCACTAACACCACTCCAGCCCAGTGGGGAGCTTTATACAATTCTGAAATGTGCTTGGCATTGGGCATTGTGATTTTAGGCTAATTTGCTGCTGCCCAAGGTTCCCAACGTTCCCTGTTCAATTGGCAATTTGCTAGCGATATGGAGACTTTATATGCCATTTAAAATGAATTGCCCCTTACATGGAGTGTAAAGCTGGGTCTGCAGCTCAGCTGGGTACAAGTCTCGTAATATTGCCCCATCATCCTCTCCTTTATCAAGCCAGCGACCACAAGGGAAACACAGTTTTTGACCCTGGGAGGGTGCATCAATCTCCACCCAATCCAAGAACCAACCAGGTGACCCTCCTGAATGAGAAGCAAATGTGAATAATAATGCCATTTTTACTCATTTGCTCATACTGAGATTGTATTGTCATTGTGCCGTAATTTATTGTGTAGTAATATAATTCATACTGTGTTCCATTACCCTATGAACACAAATATAACATAATCTGAATCACTCTCATATAAGACGCAAAAAATGGTAGTAGTGAACATACATCTTTCACAGCTAGGTTTGAGTGATAACAGTGATTTGCATCTTTTAACTTCCCCAGATTAAATGCTTGACAAAGACAGACTCTAACTGAACCCTTTAAGAGCTCCATCGACAAGTAATCAAACATAAATAGTTGGATAGAGTTCTTGTATGGTTGCCTGGCAACTTGATACCAGATAGGTTATCTATGTTAGCAGCTTTTAAATACAACAAAGTGCATCCTGTCAGACCAAAGCTCAGTTTAGTCATGTCAGCTTGCTTCAGTGTGTATTATTTCTCATTAGCTTCTGAATCTTTGAAATAAATCTTTGTCAAATTCAACAGATTCCATTCAATTTTGTTAATTTGATGCTTACCTGAGTTGTCATGCCCAATTCTGAGCTTTTGAAGGTCTCCAAGATCGACAGCCTCCACAGTAAACTCATCAATCAGTCCCTGCTCAAATTTATTCTTGTGAGATTTACAGGCCTTAAGGTTAATTATTCCTGGATAATTAAAAAAAGTATGAAGAGCAGGTAAAGTGACAAAAAAGTAAAATAAAATCCTTTTATCTTACTTTAAAATGTATCTGTTTGTTAGGGAGCTTTACACAATTGCAAAAACGCAAAAGCCTTTTAACCTGTGTCATCATACTCTCCATATAGAATCGCGTAAACGTTTGCATCAGTTCCAGCATATTTCTTGTCCCCGGTCTTGATCCGCAGTGTGTATGTTGTTGACATAGCTGCAGGAAATTAATTACGCTTATTTGAGGGACATTATATGAAATAAAATCATATATTGTCATTAAGATAATTAATGTACAGAAATATACAAAAATACATTTTCATTTTTAAAGTAAGTCACATAAACAGAATATTAACTTATCCATCCTGGTCAATCTATAGTAAACTTTTCTGACAGTGTACAGAGTATCTGTTGTGTGAAAAAAATTTTGAAGAAAAAAAAAGTGGGAATACATGGTTTTCTTTTGACAATGAACTTATTCTAAATGTCCAGGCTATTTTTAATTGGACTCTCAGGTCAAAAAGAGAAATCTAACTTTCACTTCTGCTGTAAATAAACAGTCCTACTTGCCATGTACAAAGGTCTACAGTAGTCCAAGTGTGATGTTAACTTGATGGTATTTATTAACCTGTGGAATAATGGCTAGGACAATAGTCTGGATTCCACCAAAGGGTTTTCAGATTATTGCATTTGATGAATGACAACATAAAAATGTGTAAAATTGTGAATTCTGTCACAATGTTAAATGGTACAGTTTGACATTTGACAGAAATGCCTCAAGTAATCACACAAATCATGATATGTGTTTTCTTCACCTTTCTGCTCCAGCCCTAATTTAGCTCCTGAGCCCTCTTCGTCTTCATCTTTCTTCATGAACGCCTCGTCCACAGGCACCAGTTCTCTGGCAATCTGCCCATCATCTTCATCTATAGCCAGCCAGCGGTTGCATGGGAAGTAATACCTGCAGTAGGATCCTTTGTGAAATTCTATGTAGGTGTGAGTGTATTAAAATTAATTATTATTGAGCTTATACTCACGTCGTGTCATCCTTGGTGTCTGTAATCTCAACTCTGTCCAAGTACCAGGCAGAGTTAGAATGGCTATTATCATGGCGAATCCTTAGCTTCTTCAAAGGCCCTAATTCCACTGCTGTTATTGTGAACATGTCTTCCTGCAGCAGACATTTAAGTGAGTTTGTTAACAGATATGTTACAGTTTTAGGTCATTGTTACTATTAGCTTTTTTTTTTTACTGGATACTAGTTATTCAAACAGTCTAAAGTCATTTCTTCTGTGAATTCTTTGTGAATTATGCCTTCAAAATTCAAACCAATCAAGATGTTCTAAAAGGCTAACCAATAAAAATGCATTTCAAATAATTCAATATACATTAATATAGTAGGACATTTTGTCTTGTAGAAAGGGCCATATAAAGCATTTCATTCAGTATTTGTTTTAGATGTCCATTTAGAAGTTATGTGACATGACGAAATGTAAAATGCCCAAATACAAATTTCAATTCCCATTTTTAACCTATGATTTGTCTATGATCTGATTGGCTGTTTCCAGCACGGCACTGTGATGGCTCACACAGATTCAACACATCAAAATAAGTCACAATATCTGTGCCACAATAATAATTTATAACTTTATTTGTGTGTGTGTGTGTGTGTTTATAAAATGCTTATTTAGAAACAGATGCCTGCAACACTTTTTAAAAAGGTTTAAGATAGTGGCAATTAAAATTTAAAACATCCTAAGTAAACAGTGTGTGGGTGCTAGGCTGGTTTGCTTGCAATCAACATCTGTCTTTTACTGAGATATGTAACATGCTACAAAGAACAAAATATGATGAAGGCTCCATATGTTTGCCCAGCCGAAGACTTTTTTAGTGTAAAAAAATAATTTCACAAACAGACCTGTGTTTATAATTGGACCAACAAGACATTTGTCCCAAAATGTTTTTGAAGAGCTGTTAAAAAGGAATATAATGTAACACACTCCTGTTCCAACTGTTTTGGAGAATGTTTCAATGTGGTTTTGTACTATTTTCAATTTAAAACAGGTCACCACACTTGGATTGTTAAAAAATAATTAATAATCAAACAAAATAAAAAAAATAATAATCAAACATAATCACAATTAGTTATTTGTTACTCCTCCTCAGACCCGAATTCTCTGAAGCATGGATTTCACTACGGAAACAAAATTTCTACATCAAGCTGGTTTCAGCTTCATTTATTAACATTTCACAGATCAATGGGCGGCACGGTGGTGCAGCAGGTAGTGTCGCAGTCACACAGATCAAGGGACCTGGAGGTTGTGGGTTCTTGTCCCGCTCCGGGTGACTGTCTGTGAGGAGTTTGGTGTGTTCTCCCCTTGTTCGTGTGGGTTTCCTCCCACGGTGCAATAACACACATTGGTAGGTGGATTGGTGACTAAAAAGTGTGTGAATGTGTGCGTGTGTGTGTTGCCCTGTGAAGGACTGGTGTCCCCTCCAGGGTGTATTCCTGCATTGTGCCCAATGATTCTGGGTAGGCTCTGACCCACTGTGACCTTGAATTGGATAAGCAGTTACAGACAATAAATGAATGAATTTCAAAGACCAGTTTTGCATGCTGAAGTCTTGTCATTGAACATTCATTTATACATTGTCTGTATCCTCTTATCCATAACGGGGTCGTGTTGGGTCCAGAGCCTTCCGGACAAACTGTTTGACACATCAGGGAATTGCTGTCTTTCTTGAAGAAAACCATAGCACAATTTGTTTTAGGTCAAGGTGCATTATTATTTCCCACCCTCTTGCAAACTTTACATAGTGCAGTTTCTTCAGTGCTAAGCCCAGATCAGCAAAGACAGAGGCTCTGTTCTACATATTACATGCAAGTGGGGCATCACAATGATTCTGAAGCTTATTTTATTTGGAACATTAAGGTAAAAATATAACATAGTGTACTTTTAAAGAACATTTAAAATGCTTTCATTGTTTCAGTTGACAATTCTCATGTTGGTTTCATGTTTTATTTTAATTAGCAAATGTCCAGCAGCTTTTTAAAGTCAGAAAGCCCTTCTTTTAACTTCAATTTAATTAGCATTTTTAGTGAGATGCAACGTAGCATTTAATTCTAGATCCTTCTTCTGTTTGGTCTGAATTCTATCATTTTAAAAAGGGACACTAAATATATGAAAGACTGAGGTACTCCAAGAACAGCATTGGGAACCAGTGCTTTGAACTATTTTTACATTTGCTTACCTTTAGGACTGCTGAATAAATTAATTGTCAGTTTAGACATGCAGAACAGACCTGATTCCAAAGGCCATGTTTAATGTGTTTCATAGATTATTGATGAGCTCACATTAACAGATGTGTAAGGGTATACCAGAACATCTACTTTGAATAACAGGAGGGACTCTATCATGTTCCCTGGTTCTTCCTGTTTGTGTAGAGGTCAGTCTCACAGCGACTGGAACCTTATTTCTTTATTTGCTGTAGCCTACATTAAAGGAAAACATCTGGTAATTTGAGTCTCGCTCACTCACCTTGCCACGCTCAAATTTGTTGACATTGTTGCTTTTCTTCAGGGGTCTTTCCCCAGTATCTCCTTTCTCTCCATAGATGTTTATGTAAACATGGGCATCAGTTCCAGCTCCAAGCATGTCCCCTGTGAACACACTCACTTCATATGTGTTTTCTATGAGAGAAAAAAGGAAACAGAAAGGTGCCAAATTAAATAATACTCACTTTTCTAATTGTGTAAATTGGGTTATTTTGCATTTCAAAACTCTTTAAAAAAAAAAAAAAAAAAAAAAGCAGTTACTTAAGGATTCATAATGATTCTTTTAAAATTAATGGCTCTCTTGATTTTCTTTACCCTCTAACTCCTCACTGTCCTCTGGCAGAAGCTCCACCTCCAGATCCCCATCCTCCTCATCCTCAGCCAGCCAGCGATCGCAAGGGAAGGAAAGTGTCTTTACCACCTCCTGCATCACCTCTTCACCTTCCTCCTCATCCACCTCTTCTTCCTTCTTTTTTTTCTTTTTGTTTTTCTTCTTGTCCTCTTTCTTCTCCTTCTTCACCATGGCCATAACCAGATACTTTATGTCTACCTTCTCCAAATACCATCCAGCACCAATTCCAGATCCATCATGACCAATACGGATCTTGAATATGTTACCTACATCTTTAGCCTCAATCTGTTCCATGGGAATGGCACAAATCTGGTCAAAGTTTGCACTTCACATATGACATTCTTTTAAAATAGTTATTTGTTGAAAAATTATACATTATACATGTTATAAATTTACAGTGGAGTGTAAAACAATGGTAAACAGTGGACTTACTAAACGTTTGGGGAGGAAATTAAATAACTCTAAACAGGGGCTTAAAACATTACTCTCAAAACAGAATGAGGAGGGGAGAGAAAAGGTTCCATTGATTACTCAGCTACTAGGACCATAGTCCTCTTGTTTGATTTGGAATTTATAAAAGTATACGCAAAATGTTAATTCAATATAAGCTTATCAAGATGTTTTGTTTTGCTTTGAGATCTTTTACTTTTAAATATGTGCTCATTAAGTCATCAGTAACTTTTGCAGAGGCAAGTGACAGCTCACAGCTCTTCAAGAACAAATGCAAATTTAATTTACGGCAAAAAGAGCACAGAGGCACACATAGGTTAATGCAATCATAAACATTGATCCATACCTTAAAAATATCACTGGTTCCTCTTTCAAAGTTATTTGACCTACTTTTTAAAGTAATAACTTCTGTTTTTCCTTGGTCTCCATATATTTGGATGAAAACATGGGCATTGGTTCCTGCAGCCCAAACATCTCCTGTTACCACTGTAATCTCATAGTTTTTTACTGGGTACAAAGTACAAGAGACATAAATTATGTTACTAGTAAAGAACCAAATATTTGAGAAAAATGAACAAATAACAAATTGACCAGACACATCACATATTACACAAAGTAAGTGAGTACATTCTTCCACGTCGAGTATTTCACTTGGGTAGATTTCCACTTCCGTTTTGCCATCAGCTTCATCTTCAGAAAGCCAACGATGACTAGGGAACATGTAATGTTTGCCATGGTTTGGCACCATGATCTGCACACTATCCAGAAACCACCCTGCTCTCATGCCTTCATTAGTGTGGCCAATCTTCAGACGACTAATCTGGGTTTAAAAAAATAAAATGTGTTTTTTTAAAAGTGTTTAATTGCAACTAGGTATTTCTCATATTGAAACCTTTAGAGTAGTGAAATGGTCAGTTAAGTATACGCACTTGTCCAATGTCTAATGTGTCAACAGTAAAAATATCCACCCGTCCGGTTTCAAAGTAGTTCCCCAGGTTATTGTCAGAGACGACCAGCATCATTTTACTGGTATCACCCTTCTCCCCATAAAGCTTCACAAAGACCCTGGAGTCTGAGCTGCCACCACTGATGTTGCCTGTCTTCACTGCGATGTGATAACTGACATCTGAAATTCAAGATTATTACAGTTGTTAAGCATGCTTCATGTCTTATATAGGTAAGATCATTTCAATTTCTCATACCCTGTTTTAAAATGTTCTACCAAACCTCAATGATGCACAGCAATACCATCTATGTACAAAGGCAAAGGATGCCCATCCCTGTTCTTATGGTCAGTAATTTTTTTCCGCTGCCAAATATGCTGTTCTAAAAGGAAATATATATTTTGACTTTTGGAAACTGATTAATATATTGGTCATTTATTGGTATGTTTAGGGCCATTTCCCTTTGACGTCCTATATGATTCGATTCCATTTAAGTTCCTTATGATTAGAACAAACATAGTGTAGATTTTCTGGGCAGGGTAAAACAGGTTACTGTTTTAAGGTTACTGGACATAGAATTCTGAATAGTGATTTAACTACTATCTATGAAATAGAATTTAAGGCCCCATTTAAACTTGATATTAACATTGTTTTATGGGTGATTCAATTATTACTGGAGATTAAAATGTGGTATAATGTGTACAAAGACACTGTGATCCTAAACGTTAAGGGTTGCATATGGCCACATATCATTACTAGAGTGAATGCACACTACAGCACTAATTAACTGCTTGAAATTGCTGTGGCAATTTGATCATAGGTGGACATACAGTGTACTGTTCATTGATATTATCACCCAGAAAGAGGCAACAAATGTGAACTGGGCACAAGATTCAGATTTAGATTCAAGGCTTAGGATCCTAGATTTGAAACAATTTTCAGTGATAAATCATCATTCATGTTACAAAACATCATGGCAGTATATTTTTCTTAATTCTTAATATTACCCTGCACAGTTTCACTTTTATCCATCCGTAAACCTGATCCAGCTCATGTAGGGCATTATAATCAGTTGATGGGCTGAATAAGGTGTGCTGAGAATATATGACACCATGTAGGGCAGTGGGTCTCTGAGCATGATTAAGAAACGCTGCCCTAAGAAACCTGAACAGCTAAGACATTTAGAAGCAGCAGGAGGGACACTTACTAAATAGTCTCTGTCCATCAGCGAATGGAACTAACTCCCGAACAATCTGGCCATCGTCCTCATTACGGTCTAGCCACCTGAATTGACAAAGATGTATTGTATTATTAAAAAGTACAGTCATTCAGTCATTTGTTTTTTCATAATTGTATTATTTTGTTCAGGGACATGGTAGATTCGAATTTGTAGTAGCCTACGAATCACAGGGCACAAAGGCAGACATCTCAAGTTGCAAGAACTAATTTCAGGGAGGTATCCCGACAGTTACACCCTGGACATATTAAAGCAACTGTTGTTGTTTTTTGTTTTGTTTTGTTTTGTTTTGTTTTATTTTGTTTTTTGCCAATCCACCTAACTTTAGCAGTTACATCAATTTGTCACCCTTTATTAGGGACTGAAACTATATCCTAAAACTTTATTTTTTCATTAACAGCTAAACTATGATTCTTTATAATAATAAATATACCAGCCTTGATGAACATAACCTTGGACCATTTATCAAAGTTAAAATGTAGAAAACCTTGAGGTTATATGGAGTAGATGATGGTGTTAAACAGTTAATTTAATACTGGGTTTTTTATTTGAAATACAGGAAATGCCACACAAATTTAATAGACACTACATTTCCCATAATACCCAGCTCCTTTTCAAATGAACAAGCAGTTAATGCTTAATGTCAGAACCAGGTTTCTTCAGTTTTGGACATATTACGTTGGGCACAGCACAACGTAATTATATCTCACATGTTTTGTTTATAGCCACTGTCTAACCTGACTATTACAGCACTACAGAAAACAACTACTTGCCAATAAAAATTAATGACCTGTTACATGGGAACTCTACAGCTTGTGACTCTGTCTGTCCTTCCTCTCTGACCAGTACTTTATCTAGAAACCAACCACAACCTCCACCTCTTCCATCATGGCCAATTCGTACTCTGCGCACCTGCCCAATGGACACGGCCTCAATTATGAACTCATCAGCCTGTGGGTAAACACAAAGTCTTAAACACAAGAAACTGCATATCGTGGGACTTGCTAATATTTCCCAGAGGTTCAGATAGAGCTACTTACATTGCCTTTTTCAAATTTGTTAACATTATTCTTGCAGTTGATTAAGGCACGGTCGCCTGTATCTCCTAAATCCCCAATCAGGCAAAGGAAGACCGAGGCATCCGTCCCACTCCCACTGACTGTTCCAGTGTAGACTGTAACTCGATACTTAATGACTGCAACCAAATAATCAGTGTACTCCAATTATTAATACACAGGCTGGTTTAATCTATGAATAATTTATTACTGTGAGATATGCTGAAAACATATACTGGTGCAAATTATCGTTCTCCACTTAAAAACATGTCCATTTTTGTGTATTTTGGGTTTTCTATATCATTTGAACACAGCAGCTGTCCTTTACATTGTGGAAAAATGTCATAATGAATGGACCACTCTAAAAATACTTAAAATTTTTCCATTGAAAATTTAGAAGATTGTTTCATTTTCCTGTAAGTTGCTATTTTTGAAGATAAATATTTTTAATTGGACAGCGATAAAATGCTCTTTAAACAAACTATACTTTTACAAAATTTGTTCAACAGTTTACCTAGTTAAGACATGTAACAAGCAACAGAATCAACCTAATCATTTAGCATTATACAGGCTGCATGCTGACCTCATCACTTGTGCCTCAAATGGTTTTAAGTTGTTAAATAATTTTAAAATGACTTGCTTATGTGTTTTTGATACTATAAAATTGTGCTAAGCAGTTACTTTAAGAAACAGCAGGGCCAATCTTGCCTAAAAGCGGCTCTGGTATAAGATCTCCTGTGGCAGGGAGCTCCCTGACCACTTCATTGTCATCTTCATTTGTATCAAGCCAGCGCTCACAAGGAAATTTATATTTCTCCTTTATTAATGTCTTCATCAGGGTAACCTTTGAATATAAAAACCAGGGATTAACATAATTCCAGAAACATAATTCCAATAAAAGGTTAAAGATACAATAATCTTTGGATTTTCTTACCCGGCTGAGATGCCAGCCTGCAAATGGATGTCTTTTCTCATGCCAAACTCGCAATTTTGTAAGCTTTCCAAGATGAGGAAGCTCAATCTGAAGGCATTTACAAAATTGAAACCACAAACAGAATTAAGCAAAATAATTTTTTTTCCTCCTGTTTGTTATAATCCCACAGGATTTGGGTTTTGAAGCACCATATTTACCATAAACTTATCAAGCTGACCCTGCTCAAAATTGTCAGTTTTGTTATCCAGTCTCATCTCATCAGACTTTCCCTTATCTCCATAGATCTGAAGAAGGACAGAGGCATCTGTGCCTGCTCCAGGAAGATCAGATGTCCATATCCAGAGAGACCAAGGATGCTCTGAGGAACAGGAGAGCATAAATCTCTTATGCCCCAATATTTTAAAAGCACATTTGTGAGACCTTTGCTAGACACTTATAAGAACAAAATCTAACTGATTATTAAGAGCAGCACAGTTACTCACTCTTCTGTCTTTTCTGTCGCAACGAAACCATCTCATACAGCTCTCTCTCAATCAGTCCATCTCCTTCATGCTCATCAAGCCATTTTGAACAAGGGAATGTCTGCTCAATTCCAGTGAATGGGCAGTAGATTATTACCTGAAATAAACAGGCAGAGGTTAACCATAAAACATGGTAGTAGGATGGAAAAATTATTAACTCATACCAAAAGAAACAACAATTAAAAAGGATTCACATGCGAAAAAAAACTTAGGCTTAGGCAACATAGGCTTCTTTCTGATAAGACAGACAAACATTATCATCTCACCTTATCACAGTACCACCCTGCACTAACCCCTCCATTGTCATGGCCGATAGTGATGCGACTGAGAGGGCTCAGCAGAGCCGCTATCTCTATGTTAAAGATGTCTGTGAGGCCACGTTCAAATTTGCCACCCTCAAGGAAGATCTTTCCACTGTTTTTCAAGCCCTTGGAACCGTGCATGATCATGTGGATTTTGGAGTTAGTGCCAGCTCCCCTGATTTTCCCTGTCACCACCTGCACATTGTAAACAATGCCTGGAAGGTAGGATTACAAGCAGGACAATCAGATTCTCTTAAACTTGAGTCAGGTCTTAATCCACTGAAACAAATCAATCACACAAAGAAAGTGTGGAGTTAAACAGAGCATATCTCTTTGACTGAGTGACCTGGATAAACACGGTAACTCTTTACTCTAGGGCAGTGTTCATAAGGCCACTTGACACCTACACAAGCTTGAGCCTTAAGCCTACATAAGGTCAAATAACATATTATGATAAATTGACTAACATCTAGTAGCCTATATCATGGCAATGCTGATGGTGTAACTTTATTCAAATCTAATAAATGGCAGAATGATCCTCACTTTCATAAATAACTTACTTTCAGAAATACATGCCAAAGTGATATCATAGTTGGCAAAGATAACAAATTACACTTATCAGAACAAGTATTGTTTGGATAAATGTCTTAATTGTATTAAAAGGTTAAAACAAGGACTTTTTCATATCAGTACAAAGATCTCTTTCTAGAGATCTGAAAACTAAAAACTTTTAAACACACACACACACACACACACACGCGCACACACACACACACACACACACACACACACACACACACACACACACACACACACACACACACACACAATACTTAAAGGTAATTAGCAGTGTGGAAGAATCTGTTATTGATGGATTTACCTGACAAAATATGGAGCTTTACTTAGTCTGTAATCAAAATATTATGTACCTGTTGGTTCACTTCCTCCCACTAAAACATCCCTTTGGATCTTTCCATCATCCTCATCTATAGCAAACCAACGGTTTATGGGAAACTCATACATGGCCTTGTTACCCAGATCATCCACTATCACCTAAAATGATGTCAAACAAAAAATAGTGATTAAAGCAATAATACTTATTAAACAATCAGTATAAAACTTAAAAGTTATGCTGCAAGCTCAAGTATTTCATTCAGTCATTTATAATTTTATTCATAAACAAATTAGTTCTATTTCAGCTCAAACACAGTTTATCTGAATATATCATACCTGCCCTAACAGTAATCTACAACAGTAGGCTTGGTGTTAATGTATGCAATCTTTGTGCGAATCACCCAGTTGTGAGGTCTCATGAATTAGAAAAACAATCCGTTAAAGTAGCGTGGTGTTTCCTTTCAATGTAGATAAGGTGACTACAGCTTGGGACAATGACCTCATCCCAAAGATGCTGTGGAAGGAACCTGCCCAAGCTTCAAAGCCTGAAACATTATTGCTTGTCAAAGATGGCAAAGGCTCATTAAACTATTTTGTGGAATAGTAAAAGTTCCAAGGACCACACAAATTTCGGTCACAATGTCTGACACGTGAATTTATGTGTTTTGGGATTCTTTGTAGTGCTTAATAAGTTGAGCTTGTATGTACTTTGGTAATGATGGTAATGACACCCTCATTAGTTAATCATGAAGTCAGCCTTTTCCTGTCTGTAAATATTCAAACAGGTTTGAGACCACATTCATGAATAAAAATCACAGGTGCTCAATGCTAGCAGTAGAATTAATAATGAATTCATTGTTCATATGTTGATAGAAGGTCTGAAAACATGTCACATTTGAATGGTTTTAACTAAATTAAGAAAATAAATAAAGAAAGAATTGACCTTTAATATACCTTTTCCACAAACCATCCAGCAGAAGAGCCTTTGTTGTTGTGGCCAACGGTGATCTTCCTGATTCTTCCCAGGTTTGGTGCTTCGATGGTGAACTTATCCTCTGTTCCTCTCTCAAAATTGTTTTTGTCACTATCTAGTCTCCTTTCACCTTTGGGAAATATAATAGGAATCTATGAATAATTTTTTAAAGCAGTTATATATTTAATGCCTTAAACCCTAGGCTTAATATTAAGATATTAATCTGTCTTTTTTATCCTATGAACAAACTTCCACAAAACCAGTATGTCAGTCATGCAAATATGATTGTGAATTTTGGACCCAAATACTGTAGAATCTAATTGATTTTAAAATGTAGACTTTAATATAGGTTCAAACCATATTGTTTATATAATGAAATATAGTGATATTATGGGGGCTTCTGAGTGATTCATCAGTCTTGGTATTGGGTCCTTTCATTAGGAGAACACCACTGGGTGATGCCTCCACCACTTGAGGCCTGAAGTCCAAGAGAGCACACCTGTCTCACTTTCACTGGCAATGTAGATTGGCACGTTTTCCATCAAAACAGCACTTGTGAAAAAGCACTACTTTAAATGGATCTGGAGGCAGTGCTGCCTTTAATGCAGAAGAAGCATAATTGGTTACCAGCCAACACACATGTATGAATGTAATTGGTTAAAAAGGATTGGAAGGGATTTTCAAATACATTGCCATAAACTGCCACCTAGACCCTTGATTTTGCCTGCTCTGACTGACAGAAATGACACTGGAAGGGTAAATGTGCAATATAATTATATTTATTTGTTACCGTTATTTTGTTTTACTTGAATGGAGGTTAATGTAACTTAGCTGCCTCAGATGTAGCTGCAGAATGTTATAATGTCCTACTGACTCTGAGGCTGATTCTGAAGAAGTGTTTTCCTGTACACTTAAGTTAGCTGGAGCTAGTGTATGTTGTACAATAATGCTCTGCTGCTTCTGAGGAAGTCTGTTACAGTCAGATCTGTCACTACACTAATGAAAACATTCACATACGCTTTTCTACTTTCTATCAATAGTTTGATCAGAGGAGGATGGATCCCCTTTGTGAGTCTTCCAAGGTTTCTTCCTCCTGCCTTGAAGGAGTTTTTCCTTGCCACTTTACATCTTTGGCTTGCTCGCATTGGGCTTTGATTAAAATGTTATGTTCTGATACTAATATGTGAAGCTGCTTTGTGACAATGTCAGCTGTAAAAGGTGCAGGAATGCACTTTCTCAGAATCTGCCTCAGAGGCAGCAGAGCATTATAACATTCTGCAGCTTCCTTAGAGGTACTAAAAAAACTGATTTTTGCAACACTTCAAACAAATTATGTTACAGAACTAAGTGAACAGTATATTGCACATTTATCTCTTTAAATGTAATTTCTGGCAGTCAGAACAGGTAAATAAGGAGGGTCTAGGTGAAGCTTTATTGGTTTATGGAGCAGTAATTTCCGCCCAATACATTTTAGCCAATTCATCCCTGCCTGTGCTAGCCAGAATGTCTCTGTTGGCTAATGTGACAGATCTGGATAGTACCATTCTCCTCCAAACCTGTTGAATTCTCCAGTGGCACTGCATATTGACAGTTTGTGTCAGTCTCTACATTTGTCTGGCTCAGGAGAAGCTTTCCATTTCCTTCACTCTCCCAAGTTGGGGGTATTGTGTGTAATTTGGGATAATACTATCGATTACATTGGAATTGGTGATGACATATAATTGGAGAGAATACTAGCATACTGGGATATTACAAGCAAAACAAATGGTGCACACTTACCAGTATCTCCATTTTCTCCAAAAATATTAATGAACACATCAGCGTCTGTGCCACTGCCTTTGACATCTGCAGTAAATACACTCACGACATACTTATTATCTACAAGAGGACAAAATGTTAAAAGCATCATGATTACAATTTAAAGTAGCCGCTCTCAGATTGGGTTTTAAATGTTTACAATCTATAAATTGAAATTAAATATGAATATACTGGAAAGAATTTCCCACATTTTGGCATATCTGATGGGTCCAAAGTGCCCAGAAGGTCTCGCACATAAAGGCCATCACCCTCTTTTTTGCTGAGCCAGTTGTTGCAGGCAAAGTAGAAGCGTAGGTGGGGTCTGTTCATGTCAGTCACTACAACCCGGTCTAAGAACCAGCTAGCATTTAAGCCAGTATTATCATGCTCAATCCTTAAAACACAAAATGAAGTAAGAAAACTTAAAACTTTTCTTACATTTGTGCTGCACATCATCATTACAAAATAACTTTCTGAAATGAAAGTATTATTTTACTTACCTAATTTTTTTCAAAGATCCAACATTGTGAGTTTTTATCCGAAAGACATCTGTTTTGCCTTTTTCGAAAGCAGTACGATTTCTGTAAACAAAATTAATTATTTAGACACAATATCATATTTTGGGTAAATGTAAAAATTCAGGAGGACAGAGCAACCAGTATTTTCTACCAGAAGCTGATAATATTTATAAAAGTTATTGATTATTAGTTGACATCTGTATAGCACAATGTGTGATTGTAGGAAATGTAATTTATCTACAATGTTGTATTTCATTTATATTATATATATGGCAATATTCCAAATAAAAGCACACTTTTTTGGTTTATAAATAGGGTCAATATTTTACAATAAAGATAAAAAGAGTAAAAAAAATGCTTAGATCTATAATCAGTCATGCATTTTGTCGAAACATGCTAAACACATGCATTTTATATATAACTAATAAATCTTAATGAAAAACCAGAAAAGAAATCTCAGTCCCATGCAATACATTCCTTAGTATAAATAGCTGGATTCACACATCATATTAATGTACAGCACAAGAATATTGAAGCCCTTTCTCAAGAGAATGCTTGCATTTTATTCATTTACTTGCATGTGCATTTCCTTGGGTTTCTATAAAGCTGATTGGAAATTTTAGTTAACTTTTGAATATTTTGTTCCTTATTCTGCACTTTATGGTGTTTTGGCAAAAGTAAACACATATTTGGCCTTTGATGAAAGGTTTTGAATATTGGGTGCTCAAGAAAGATGTATCACCGCACAGAGTCAGCTTCATGAGAGAAAACCAGTAAAATACCTCTTGTCAGTACTGTGGGATTGAAAGAGAACAATAGTGTGTTAGCCTTCAATACCAGCTGCAAACTCTTTGACAAAATCAATATAATATGCATACCTTTTCTTTACCTTTAGGTTTAGACACTATCCAGGACATGTATAGTATCTGAACTTTTTTTCTGCAATAAAACTGGGAGGCTATCAGAGTTAATATGCTAAATAATAGAAGCATTCAATCAGTTAGCATTATGCAGACTTTATATGTCACAATGCTGGCCTCAGACAATGTGCCATTGTTCAAAAGCCAAATTCTCTTGACAGTTGAATACCTTTTTATATATAATATTATACGTTTGATATGGTTGTGTCTGCATTTATGGAATTTGGCAAACACTGCTATGACATCGTGAAATAGATTAAATTCATTGTCTGAAACCCCTTATCTAATTCAGGGTCATGGTGGGTCCAGAGTCACTGAGCGCAAGGCAGGAACATACCCTGGAGGGGACACCAGTCCTTCACAGGGCAACACACACTCACACACCTATGGACACTTTTGAGTCACCAGTCCACCTAACAACTTGTGTTTTGGGACCATGGGAGGAAATCGGAGCACCCGGAGAAAACCCACACGGACATGGGGAGAGCCCACCAAACTCCTCACAGACAGTCACCCGTAGTGGGACTCGAACCCACAACCTCCAGGTCCCTGGAGCTGTGTGACTGTGACACTACCTGCTGCACGCCCATATTGATGAAATTGAAAAGAATTTTTAAAACAAGGAAAATGTTGTCAATGTCAGACATTTTCTCTACTTAAACAGTACACTTACAACACTTACAGTCAATTTAATATGTTATACCTTGCAAGAATTCCATAGGATTAGATAATATTAGATATAATTTTTTGTTTGTTTGATTTAAAGTTGATATTCATTGCCAGAAAATAAGCAGTGTATGGCAGGCTGGTGCATGTTTACAAATATCAGTACCTCTTTGGTTAGTTAAACACTTGGCAGAGTTTAAGGTATGTGTATGACTGCTGTTTGTGGCAAGCATTACAGAGATTTTGAATTTGAGTTTTTACTAGTAAAAACACAAGTTAGGGCCTGTATTGCTGGTGTACTTTTAGTTTTAAAAATGGCTTTCCATATGCTTACATGGTGCCAACTGAAAGAATATGAACTTTCATTAGATGATATATTACTCATATAGTTTCACACAAACAGCATTATGTGTAATAATATTTTTATTAACTTTTTTTTACTGAACTTTCACACATTAATGGACAAATCGTTAAATATCATTAAAAACTCACTTGCTGGCAAGGTGCAACTTGGGGGTAATGCCATATTCTCCAAAAAGAGAAATAAAGACATTGGCATCTGTGCCTGCTCCAGGTACATCTCCAGATACAGTGACCACCTCATACACTGTGGGCATATAAGTGGATAGAGAAAGTTTTACACATTTTGGTGTTAAGTATCAGCTTATTCCAAAGAGCCCCTGTGAATTATTTAGTAGCCGATTCCATAGAATTGTGGCATATGCTAAGAAGGTTCAGATCACTTTCACAGACCCGAACCAAGGAAGCTGCAGAAGAGAGCAGAAAAGTGCAGAGTCATCATGCATAATGTGAGAGCAAGTCTCTTATCTTTACCAGAATGAAAAAGCTGAAAGCTACCAAACGTATTTCCAAGATTTCTAAAAGAAAACTGCTGCATAACAAAAGATAAACTACGTAAAAGAATTACATCTGAAACACAAAAGCATACTAGTGAACGCAGTCTTAAGTATAAATTATATGCTACAGAGTAAATATAAAATGAAGGAATAAACAAACATCAGAAATTATAATTATTTACCTTTCTTCTTATGGTATTCATCTTCATAATTTTCCACCTTGTCTGGTTCATAGTTCCTTAATTCATTCTCATAAATTTCAACGTAGTCAACATTTTTTGTTTTCTTTTTCTTCCCCTTGCCTTTCTTGCCTTCATCATCACTGTCTGTGGACCCTTTCTTCCCTTTCTTCTCCTTCTTTTTCTTATGAGAGTCATCATCCTCTTCTTCTTGCTCCTCTTTTTCAGCCTTCTTCTTCTTTTTGCCTTCGTCTTTAGACTTCTTGTCTTTTGCGCCCATCACACCTTCTTGGTTGCCTTTGACAGATTCCTTTTTCTTTGAGTCTTTTTTGCTGACTTTGGTCACTTGAATAACATCAGGGAGCTTCTCACTGCTTTTTTTCTTTGGCTTGGTTTTTGGTCGATTGTTGTTGTACTCATCCTCACTTGTGGTCGCACTGCTGCTCACCAACTCATCCTGTGCTTTGTCCTGTTCCTTTGATTTCTTTGACTTTTTTTTGTCAGATTCACCCTTTTTCTTGCTTATTCTCTCATCTGGCACATCGCTATCTGTGTCATGCTCCTTGCCGCTGCTCTTGCCTTTCCTTCTCGACTTTGATTGCCTCTCCTCACCATCCGCATCTTCTTCCTCTTTAGTTTCTTCTTCCTGCTGCTTTTTTTTCCCTTTCGAGGGCATCTTTAATTTATTTACTACTTTGTAACATTAACTGATACCGGTGTGTCCAGTTGAAGGACACCCAGGCTGACCTGTGATGCTAGGGAGACCTGCCAGCTGGACAGGTCATCGGAGACAGAGCAAGGGCCCTTGGGAACAAGAGAGCTGTCACTTCAGGGCCTTCCCCTGTCCCAAACAGCAAAGTCACTGGGGCTCATTAAAATTTATCACCTCTCAGTCATGCAGACGCTCACCTGGAGAGGTATGGTGTTTAGTGTTAAGGGGGAGTTTACTCAAGTTGGCTGGCAAAACCATGTATCTTCACATTAAGGTGACAAGCAAATTCATAGACAGATATATCACAAATGCATTGGAAAAATAATCAAAACTTTAATTTACATAGGCTTTCTCCACTTTCATATTTAGCTTGAAATATGGGCTGTGTGGGCCATGTTCGGTTATACATCTGCATTATCAGTATACTATTTTCAGAATGTTAGGTACAATCCTAAGCCATTAAATTATAAGTAAATATATATGTTAAAAAGTACATTTAGATGTAATTACAGTAGATGCATTGAATTTGAAGGCCTTGTTTTGAACTAAGATGCAAATAATAATATTAAATAATAATAAATAATATTAAACTGAACTGGACATTAATTTAAAAGTAATAGGCTCTTTAAAATCTAATTTAAGACCTAAACTGGATCTTAAAAGAACACTAGGTAATATTTAGTATTTTTGCTCTGGGCTCTTCCTTCAGTTGAAGAGTGTAATTAATTTTTACAGCACTGTCCTAAAATAAAGGGGGAGTGGTGAGAGTGGTCCCCTAACTTCCCCTTACAGTTACATAATGTACTTTGTGCAGCAGTGCAGAGCCCAGAGTACCAATGACAGAGGATCTACTCCCTCTATTACAGGTCAGTGAAGCATCAGATTATTCTGA
This sequence comes from Hoplias malabaricus, assembly GCF_029633855.1. NCBI lineage: Eukaryota > Metazoa > Chordata > Actinopteri > Characiformes > Erythrinidae > Hoplias > Hoplias malabaricus. The sequence continues at coordinate 24,108,478 of NC_089813.1, forward strand.
AGCTGTAATTGTAAAAAAATACTACCAAGTACTCCGTTAACTTCAACACATAGTCTGAACCTACCCCTAAATCTAACACTAACTCTATCAGGAGACTTTTATTGTTGACAAGGTACATCAGAGAAATGCAGTCTGACTACATGTCATACAATAGTGTAATGAAGAGGGGCAGCCAACCCCGAAACGTGTATGTGTGTGTTCACTGACACAGATAGGTTAAATATGAAAGACATTTAGTTGTACGTTGTACAATGACAACTGTTTGCATGCATTATTAAGACAATACAGATATTGAAGGGATCAACCGTGTGTATCCGACAAAGCAAGCAGATAAGGATGAAACTAATTTTCCTAATAAAAACTGAACACAAACGAGTGGAAAAATATACAGTATCAATATGTGCAAGTAAGTGGAAATGTAGAGTACAGATACAGTACATACATACTAATATGTAGTTGTCATGAACTGCCCTGTGTAGTGTGTTCCTGCTCTGTCTGTGTCTCATTATTTCCTTTGTTTGTCATGTGCGTAGAAGCACATGGCTCTTCTGTTTTGTTCCAGCCTTAGCTCCACCCTTTCATGGTGCCTCCTTTGTAGTCCTCGTTATCTGTCCCAGGTGTTCCTTGTTAGTAGTGTGCATTTCCTTTGGTGGATGGATAGGCAGGCAGGCAGGCCCTACCTACCTCTCTCTCTCTCTTTCTCTAGTCTGTCTGTGATTCCCTCTCTTTCTCTAGTCTAACAAATATCTCTCTGAGCTACCCTGCCTAAGTATCATCTGTCTACATATAAGTTTCCCTATCCAGTCTAGGTCTGTCTCCCAGTCTAGGTCTCCATATATCTCAGTATCCTTATCTAGTTCTCTCTGTCTTTGTCTCAGGATCTCTGTTAAAGTATCTGAGTTCATTATGTTTGTTCTAAGTAAAGTGCTGTATTATAGCGGTTGTGGCCGCCTCCCTTAGTCCACCTGGTCCTGACAGTAGTGTATGTAAAGCAGTATATGTACACAGGACATAAGGTATGTCATGCTGTGTCACAAAACACATTCCGGTTTAATTTTACTGCTTGTTTAAACCATATTTGAATTGGAATCCGGTTAATTCAATTTCGATGTCTATCTGGATGAAATCTGATGTTTTCAATCTGATGAAGAATGATTCATGTTAACTGTGTATTTTAAATACAAATATCTATAATGCTGTAATAATACAGTGGGTTTAGTATTTCTGCCTTATTCTGTTTTAATTTATTCTATTTTTTTATTTTTAAATTGTGTTGATTTTATACACCTTAAGGACTTTTATTGTGTTCTTTTATTATGCACAGTTCTATAATGAAAGCTCAAACATTCACCTTTCCTTCTGGAGAAAATAACTTATTGTACATTTAGGGAACATTTAGGGAACAGGACTTTTTCAATCAATTTTGTACCATTAGTGACATTAATATACCTCTACGTTATTTTTTTCTGAGAGAATAAACCTAGGTTTTCATAAATGCAAAAACATGCTAATTTTTAAGACAATTTGGTATGTGAAGATTGCTGTGTTTTGCAAGTTTCTGCTTAGTGTGTACTGAATGCTGTGAAGTTTTTATTCATTTGTTTAAAGTCTGACTGCAGTATTTGGGTGTCAAAAAATTTTGTTAATTAAGCTTGAGGTTTTTGTTTTGGATTTAATGTTTTGAGAAAGGGTGAGAAAACGTGTTTTAGCAATTTTAAAATAATCTGTATAACGGTGTTATGTTATATTCTCGTATTGCACCACATGGTGGAGACATTCACCCATATTCAATTTCAAAATACAACCAAATAGACTCAGCACTGTTGATTATCAGTATTAAATTATTATTTTTTTCATATTCATTATTATATTTACTTTAGGACTTGTTTTGGGCCACAACATCATTTGTAATATATTATGTCAATTCTATGTTGCAATTTCATTTTCTATTTATTTATGAAGTTAATAAAAAAGTGAATAAAACACTTTTCCTGAATTCTCTCATTTGGTCAGAGCAGTAAACATCAAACCCCACATTAGCTGCATTCACAAAACCTTTGATTGTTTTGGAAAATCAAATTGACTCAAATATTTTTTGTCTTTGTTCAAAAGCAAACATTGTTGTCAGCTAACCCACCCAAATGTTTTCATCCTCTAAATGTAATACTAGAAAACCTGAATAAATTTAAAAAACGAATTGCAAGCCAAGCTAAGTCAAAATAGACAGAACATTTTTGACACAGCAGGACAGACCTCATGTCTCTGTGTGAATGAGCTAAGTTACATATTTGCTGTATATGCTTGTGTTGGAGACACAGTCAAGTGTGCCTCGATTCCTGCTGTTGATCTGTTGAAAATGTATATTGTTTACATTAACCCGCAGTTGCATTGCTTTATTGTGACAGACCTACTGTGCTATTGTATACTGTATCATACTGTACTATACCTTTCAGGTACACATTACTCTACCTGTTTCTTTTCCTCAGAATATCCTCACTATGTGTCTGACCACTGTGAAGCTGATTTCAAGTTGCACATGTCCTGCTTCCCTCATAGTCAAGCCAATTGCTGAAAATCATATGTGCAGTGTTTACCTGTAGTGTTTAACAGTGACAGCAGTGTTATCGCTGTGCAGCCTGTTGTGTGCCATTTGGGGTCAAAGTTCACGAAAGCTTAGAATGTGTTTTTGTCAGTGAGAATGTATTTATAGTTTTTCAAAAAAGGCTGCATCAGAACTGAAAGCTGTGCTACTAGGTAAATATTGTTTATGGCTTTGTTAAAGGGGTCATTAATTTGATAAACGAGTTGTGCCAGTTGACAGTTTTGTTCTGAAAATGTGTTTAGATTTTAGCAATTCAGAAAACTATGAAAATACCTTATCTAAAAATTATTTTACAGCAAAAGAAACCTGAATTAGCAATTGTATTTCACACCAGTCCATTTTGTAGCTGTAAAATTCCCCTTTAAATGGAGTGTTATGAGAGCTACTGGCAAGTCATTGTGCTAAGAGCATTAATGGCCCAGTCTGTCATTGTTTCCAATAACACAGTCTGTTAATTTGCTGTAATTAATGAAAATAAATAAATGTATTACTTTCAGACTGGAGAAAAAGTGAAGGTTTTTGTTATTAATCCCATATTTCACTGATCAAATATTTCACTGATCTGCATGTAATATATTTAAGAGTAGCACATCCTACAAAATACAAGCAAAGAGTTAAAGTCACTAATATTCCTGAGCTTGAAGGGAGTATGTGTGTGCTTGTTAGATAACACATTTTCCATTGTCACATGTGCTTATTTTCTATACAAATCAGAGAGGATAATAATCTAAACAGCTGTGTCCTCCTTCACATAAAAGTTGATAATGCAGGGACTATGCAAATAAACACTGTTTATCAAGAGAACAATTACAGATGTTCAGCCGGAAACCATGAAAAAAAATCCATAGACATAAGGGATAATCTCATACCACAATGCAATTTTATATGCATTTATATTTATGTTTGTGTTTGTTTAGCGTGACCCTGAACTGGACAAGCCATTACAGGCAATGAATGAATGAATGAATGAATGAATGAGTGTTTGTTTGTTTGATATTTTGTTTAGGTAGTTGCAGAACAATATGGAATGACTTAGTTTGTGCTTTAGTAGTAGGTTGTTTAATATTCCTTTATTTCTTTGACTCTTTGAAAATAATACCTTTATAAAAAGGAAAATATCAGTGAAGAATTTCAGTTAACACTATATCACAATGGGTACAACTCTCAGATTATAACAATTAATTTAGAAATCCATCTGTAAAAAAGTATCAAATGGTTTTGCCCAATTACAGGTCTAATGTTTTAATGGGTTGCCAGGCCTTTCCAGGTCTATTCTGGTGGTTAAGTGACTTAATCTAATTCAGTGATACCATTTTAAGGGATAAAAAATTACATTAGCTAATGTGAAACTAGGAAACAACATTAAACTGCAAGATCAGAATAAATACAATTTTTCAGATTGGAAGAATGGACAGCCATTACGTCACTGACAAATAAAACCGTCTGGTCAAGTTCTTTCTTCAAGAGCTTAATTAATAGTACAAAGAAATAAATTGTTCACACATCATTGGTTTGTCATGTTTTGCGTTAGTATTGTACTGGAGCTAAGAGGCAAATATAGAAGTAAATTGGTTGAAGTATATATCACAAAAGGTTATATAAAATTCCATTATATGCTAATTACACAAGTACTGCTCCAGCACAACCTAAAGAACCTAATTACACATCTCTGGAAATAAGGAAATAAACTGCATATTTCAATTATATTTATTTATTTTTTTAGATATTAAATAGAAAAATTAAAGAACAAAGGATAATTATTGTTCGTATTAAAAAACACTACTAGAACAAACTATTACTAACTTTTTTCCCAGTGGCACAATGATAAGGCTGTAGAGCACTGCAATGTAGCACCCAAGGAGCAACAGGCATTTAAGTCTCTGGCTCAAGGGTCCAAATTACCCTGGTCAGGCAAAGAGTAGAAACATTGGACTGCAAGCATTCTGTATCAGGTCAGCATCCTGTGGAGTCCCAGTGAGATTTGAACAGTTTCAGTTCTTGGTGCAGAGTTATAAACAACAATACCACCAACAGTCAACAGTATACTTCTAAATGTTAAAATGGAGAGAGGTCTCAAGACTTTATATTTAAAACTCAAGGTAGAAGAAATGAAAAGAAATTCTTTTTTTTTTTCATGGTGAACTTTTATAAGTTAAATAACAAACCAAATTTGAACTAATTGTCCATAATAACTTGATCGTTTGATTGTCTCCACATGGAAACTGGTGAGAAGGTTTGGGATAGGATTCATGTTTGCTTTGGTACTACACTGAATATTTACTTTGGTATAACACTTGTAAATAACCATCAAAGTATCTTAAGCATGGGAACCAATGCAGTGGAACACAGATCCAGAAGCTGAAAAAGTTATGTCCGCATCCTGAATCTTAAGAATGTTTGCTTTAGAATTAGTAGGTCATGGAGGTTGACAGATTCCTCGCCTGAAGCTCTGGATATCGTCCTGTGTCTCTGAATGTGTCACTCAGCCTGACTGGTTCTCTATCTGGAAAGGATCAGTAGCGCCCTCTGCTTATTCTCAAATTCAATCGCAATATCAGTGTATGTGTTATTCTCTTTCATTGTCTCAGCTCAGGCAGAAAATTCAGAGCATTTTAAGTAAAATAAATAAATAAATAAAATAAATGCAATTATATTAACGCAGATGAGAGTTTCATTATAAAATCTGACACTCCTTGTAGTTCTAAATGCATCAATGTGACTTCATATAAATGAAGAATATCTTAATATGGATAGCTACAAATGGTCTTAGTCTCTGTGTTGTGGCAATGTTATTCAGGCACAAATCCCCAAACCAGTTTGAAGTAGAGAAATTGTCTATTTTTATCCTGATGACTGCTACATAATGTTTAATGACACCCAACATGCTTGCTCAAATTTCAGAAAAGTAAATCAATTTCATAGTAGAACACATTGCTCAACATTTTACTTCATAATTTAATACAAAAAGCTAAACCTTTTTTCCCATCCTGTACTAGCGAAGCAAAGATGAATTATTGCTAGCAAAATGAAATGCTAATTGTTAGTATTAACAGTGTATAAACAACTAACCATGTTACTATTACATATGAAATTAATCTCAGTAGTATTCAGTATTCTCAATATTCCTCTCGATATGCTTTGAATGTCAAAAGTAAGGAATCTACGAATCAAATTTTGGTGACTGTCAAATGCTCGCTATTATTGATATACAGTTTGTGTTCTTTGGTCTAATTCTAAGAGGCATATTTGTACTGCAGCGGGTTCAAGTCCCGCTCCGGGTGACTGTCTGTGAGGAATTGGTGTGTTCTCCCCGTGTCCGTGTGGGTTTCCTCCGGGTGCTCCAGTTTCCTCCCAAGGTCCAAAAACACACGTTGGTAGGTGGACTGTCAACTGAAATGTGTCCATAGGTGTGACTGTATGAGTGTGTTTGTGTTGCCCTGTGAAGTACTGGCGCTCCCTCCAGAGTGTGCTCCCACCTTGTGCCCAATGATTCCAGGTAGGGTCTGGACCCACCGTGACCCTGAACTGGATAAGTGGTTACAGACAATGAATGAATGAATTAATTAATTAATTAATATATGTACTGGGGCAGCACGGTGGTGCAGCAGGTAGTGTCGCAGTCACACAGATCCAGGTCCCACTCCAGGTGACTGTCTGTGAGGAGTATGGTGTGTTCTCCCTTTGTCTGCGTGGGTTTCCTCCAGGTGCACCGGTTTCCTCCCACGGTCCAAAACACACGTTAGTTGATGGATTGGTGATTCAAAAGTGTCCATACGTGAGAGTGAATGTGTGAGTGTGTGTTGCCCTGCGAAGGCGCCCCTTCCAGGGTGTGTTCCCGCCTTGCGCCCAATGGCTCTGGACCCACCGCAACCCTGAACTTGATAAGTGGTTACAGACAATGAATGAATGAATGAATTAATATTTGTACTGGTTATATAGATTTTTGATTGGATGTATGGTTTCGGCGCAACTACTTTTTAAATAGTTTTTTCCTCATTGGAATTAATGAACACATTCTGGCAACTTCCTGAAACACTATAGCAACCACCTGAAATGCTATAGCAACAATCTGACAAGACCATAGCAAGACCAATTTAACCCAATAATACCAAAAATTTCCTTATGTCAAGGAACTGCTTACGCTCAATCTTCTAGTTAACTTGGATATTTCTAGTTTATTTTCCACTTCACATCAATTTCATCGCAGTCTCGTGGCTGTTCAGAATTTGACTCCTGTGCTACAAAAAACAGTAGGAGAGCCAAAAAATGATACAAAGGGGTCAGTTATCCACTTCCCTTTGTATAGGCTAAACTTTATTTGTTGTACTGTTTTGAAGGCAGAGTTAATCAAAGTTGGCAAAGTTAAAGCAGGACTGAATGAAATGGGAAACTACTGTTTTACTTATCTTTTGTGTATGTGTTTATGTGCACATGTGCATGTGTCGTACCGTTTTACAAAGAAAAAAATTCCAGCCTTTGAAAATAAACTTATATTCTGTTCTTTTTTTAACACAGTGTGACTGTTACATAATGAACAAAACCTGGGCAATTCAATACTTTTAAAACAGTGAGAAACTGTTAAACAGTGTTTTAAGTTTGTAAAGGTCTAATGTAAAGTACAATTAAATGGAATAAGTCCACAGTATGTATTTACAAATTTTCACATACCCTCCCAACCCTCACCCCCCATAAAGTTTACGTTTCTCAAGCACACTTTCTGAAGGTATGCCTCATGTTTGTCCAGCCATTGAAATGCTTGTTGAGGCTTAAATATTTCGAATGCAGGTCACAGATCACATTTATTTATTCACCCCAAAAGCTAACAGTTCTTTGGGAAGTGGGACGCTCTCAAAATCTGCCACTCCAAAATTTAAAGGAAAACATATTCTGCTAGGTTATTTCCTGCGGGGATTGCTGTTGATCATGATGTGACCAGTTTGAACTCTGCTGGAAAAATAAACATGACTTCACTGCTTTTTGTACATGGGGAGGTTTTTAGTGTAGTCTTCTGTCAACCTGACCTGACCCCTCCTAAATATCCTTTGAGAAATGCTACTGCTAGGCTACTTATGTGGCTCACATATTGGTTTTCTGCTAAACAAGTTGCATAAAATCATAATACATAAAAGCATTCATCAGGGTCCATAAACAAACTTGAGTGTAATTATGGATTGTAGAGCAGCAGAAGTTAGAGGCTTAAGGCTACTGATATAGAAATCTGAATCAGAACTTCACACAGAACATTTCACAGCTACCATTAATGGTACAATTGTACAAAAGCATTTTCTTGAACGAAATCTCTAAATATCAAATATCTTTAACCCTTAAATGCATACAATGTCTCACTAGAAACCTATTATCTCAAATCCCCTTTACTTGATTTTCTCAAATAACTTACACACATTATATAATAACATTTTAAAACAATCATGCTTGCAACAGATTAAAAACATTCCTTAAGTCTGTTCTGGATTTTTGTTTGAGGTTTTAATTACCTGTGTTATGTATAAACAGCCTGCAAATCATCCATGCATTTAAGGGTTAAGTATTTTCAAGAAAAGATTTGGACAGAAATATATTTCACATCATTTCCCCTTCATTTTAAAAATAGTAAATCAGCCAAGACATGTCTTAAATCAAAAACTTGCTTCTTTGTGTTTGCACTGGAGCTACAAGGTACTGATATTCTGTAAAAAGAACAAAATAGGGTTTTAAAAAAATTATTTTGATTTTACCGAACTGCAAGTTTATTAGTTAACACTTTGCAAGACACTTAATTGTTCTTTTAACTAATTACTTCCATAAACTCTACAGCATTTAGACTGATTTCTACCAGGTTAACTGTGACACAGGATTGATTATTATTTAATGTTTACGTGGAAGGTAATGTTTTATAAAGAGTTTTTGTGTCATTAGAAATCTTTCAAATTATGGTGAGATTACCTCTACTTAAAAAAACTGCATAACACTCTCCTTTCATTTGAACATGACACTGCCGTTTACACCAGTGTAAAAGTTATATGTTGTTATTTTTACAAATTGAAATACAAGCCATTAGAAAGAAACCAAAAACAGCTGGTTTCAAATGAAGTCTTGTAACCCTTACAAATCTGCTTCTGAATGAAAGTCTAGTCTGGCTTGTGTAGGTGCGGTTGATCTTTATCTATTGGTTTTGGACTGGTTTGATTCAATGCCTTTTCCTGGCATTGCTCCACTTTGCTTACGTTCATAATCAAGACCTCACAGTTAGCTGTTGCATGAAGCAAACACTTTCAAATTACACACAAGGACTGTCATGAATAATCTACACAACATTAATGTTCTATTTACCTGTTAAAAGTTTGGTAACAAAAATAATAATTCTTATTAAGTCTGTGACTGTGATGTGATTACAAATTTTGAAACTGTAAAATATTAATTACAGGCAAAAGCAATCCACCCCAAAAACTGATCCAGGTTAAAGAAGCTCCCCTTGTGTGTGTCTGTGCTATCACAGAGGGGTTAAATGCTGAGAATTAATTTCCTAAAGGACATCATTAAAGAAACATTTCTTCAGAAGCTACAATAAAGACAATTTTAGATTACTTAACAACGTCAGATAGAAACTTCCATTACTTGTCAACTACTTTATCTTTATAGCTCAGGTTCAAATTGAAACCAGGTAACGTGTCTTGGCTGATCAACTATATATGAAGTAAGATGGAAACTGTGTTTACTTTTGGCCGAAATATTGACCATGACATTAAATACTTTTCTCCTGGAAAGCCACATTAGTTAAAGTCACATGAAGAGGCTGATCTTTACAGGAAGAAGTCTGAGTAACATTGTTCATGACATCATCACTTGGGCATGTTGCTGCCTCACTATTTAGACTGCTCCTGTTAGAGGATTCTGAACTGCTGTCTTTACAGGAGTGGTCTACAGATGGGCAGGAGTCACACTGGCTTAAATGACATGTGCCTAGGCAGACCTCATTGGCTTCAGGGAGATAAAGAAGAGTCTGGGAGGTGCTTGTTACTTCTTTGAGATCATGAGATGTAAGTGATGGAGACTCTCTGGACATGATGGAGGACACCTGCTGGCCTTCCACACAGTTGAAGTTGCTTTGTCTCTGATGTCCCTGAATACCAATCTTGCAGAACAGGCACTTGATGTTTTCTATTAGCTTCTGGAGCACCGCTTTCCTCAGTAGGATGTAGATCCAAGGATCTAGAATGGGGTTGGTTGAAGCAAATCTGACAGCCAGGAGATCTGGGTTTTTGTCCAACCTTTTCTCCACTGGAACCTTATATATTTGGTTGACAAACACTTGTACCTGCAGGGGAGATATTGTAGAATTGTAGGAATGTGGATAGAAACCCAGTGATAATGGGGTGGTTTGAAAACAAAAATATACAGTGCCCAGTTTGCTTTAAAAATAGTGGTAGCAAAGGTCTAACTTTGCACTTTAAAATGTTGATTTTTTGCCATTTTAGTAGCTTTGGAAGCATCTGTTAATCTATGTTTGCATAATATACTCTTCATCATTCTCTCAGCATGTCTATTGGGCTAAATCTAAGGCAATAGCACTGCACTTTTCATTCAGATTTCCCCTTTCTTTCTTTGACCTTTTTAAATGTACCTAACTATCTCCTCAATGTATTCATTGCCAGTTCCACAACTTAGCTAAGACTCCCCCAGTCGCCCCATTCTACCACCCCGGCGGGTGAGGCAAGCACATGCTTCCTCCAAGACATCTTAAACCAGGCATTGCCTCTTTTGAACTGCTGCTAAAACAGCACACATAAGCCAACTGCCAAGAAGATCTGTTACGTCATCAAACAGATACCCTGGCTAGCATGACGCTGACTGATGGTGGGAGAAGGTGCTCCAACTTACCCACTCAGAGAGAGCAAGAGGCCAGCTGAGCTCTTTAGGACTCCCAGCCGCAAAATGTCTGGGGCATCACCAGGTCAAACCAGTGATGTCCCAATGACAGGGTCAAAGCTAAGACTGCTGCATTCTGCAGCACTTCTTAGGTCTTCACCTCCAGGCCCATGTTTGGTTACGGGCACATCTGCACATCTTCCAACACAACTGTTTTATTTTATGATAAGAACCTTTGAGATTCATATCATTACCACATTAAAAACTCCATGACTGGAAAGGCTAAGGCTTTTATGACATACTTCCTGATAGACAATCTGAATTAATTTCTGTTACTCAAAAGGATCTGCAGTTGTGATTCTCTCAGCCCTCCAAACCAACACCTTAAGATTAAAAGGACTGAACACACTTCAGTTATTATGCTGACAGAAAATGAATATACTCCCTGTGTTTCTATAGTGAAATAAGTACTTTACAACTTCTACTAATTACTAAAATTTTTTCTGCTCTTCTCTGCTTCTCATGATTTAGTATTTAATCCCATATACTCACGTTTTGAATTTCTTGCTAGATTTAAACCCTCACCACTGCAACAACAAGCAAATGATTACCCCCTGGCCACATTATTGGAAACATCTTGTAAGTCCACCCTGCTGTGAAACAGTTATGAAACTGCAGCCCACAAGCCTTTGTGATATGTCCAATTTCTCACTAAAATAACCTAATACCTGCAAAAAGGTGGCCCTCCAGTCATAAATTGATCGATGATGAATGAGTAGAACACAGTTATGTATACACAACTGTTTATGACAACTGCTAGAATATGTAAGATTAAATTAGTGAAAAAAAAACATTTAATATTATGAAAAAGTCAAGTCTGCCATTTTTTTGGCATAAAACACATCAAAAATTCACAGCTGGACCTTAGGGTACCGTTTGGACATAGGGCTGGTAGAGCTCCTTCAGTGTTCAATGAGGATACAATCACCTTCTAAGAAAACTTTGCCCAGTACTAACAAACACTTAATATTACTATTGTCATGGTATAGTCCTAAAAATGACCGAACTTCAAGGGTTAAAAGAAATGGCTCTATACAGAATCATAATTACTTTTTTTACATTTTGCACAACTAAAAGGTTATATGCATTGTGAACGTGTTCTTCAGATTGATGGTGAATGTGATAGATGGTTCTATATAACACTTTTCAGAAAGTCTTCTATATAGCACCAACAAGGGTTCTTCTATTGTTATGATGTCAAGATTGTTACAGTAGAAGGACCATTTCTGTTGCCATATAAAACTCCTTTATTAAGAATGCTATAGAACCCTCTGAAGAACACCTTTATGATGCAAAGAGTCCTTTAATAATGGAAAAGGTTCTCCAAGTGTTCTGGGGTCTATATAGAACTATTTCCTTTACTAAGAAACACTTGTAGAACCATCATTTTAAGTGCGGTTTCAGTTTACCCCTCCTCCCCCCAACCCCGAAAACCCGGGACTGTGACACTTACGACCAGCGGTATGGAGCAGATGAGCACCACGGCTGAGGTGGCGATGAGCAGGATGACCATCTGTATCTCGGCGGCGGCCAGTCTCCTGCCGCTCCTCCTGCTCCCGGTGCTGCTGCTGCTACTGCTGCCGCGCGGCTCGGCGCCCAGCGACGTCCTGCGCACGAGCCTGCGGTGCATGGCTACGAGCGCGCCGCACACCAGCACGTTGCACACGACGGTGCACAGCACGAGCGCGGAGCTGACACCCGCGTACATGTAAGAGAAGGCCGCGTGGCCACTTGAGTTCGTGCGCCAGTCGAGGAAGCACCACGTCCGTGGGTACTGCATCTTCACGCGCCCGAACCCGGCGGCGGGCAGTGCGCAGAAAAGGGCGTCGCACACGTACACAGCAAGCAGCGCGAGCGCTGCGAGTCGCCGGTCCACGCGGTGCTTGTAGAAGTACGCGTGGTTGATGGCCACGTACCGCTCCACGGACATGGCGCAAATGATGCTGAGACCCGCGAGCGAGAAGAAGAGCAGCACGAAGCCGAAATACTGACAGAGCGCGTCCCCGGCGGGCCACGCGCCCTTCGCATACGTCACGATGGTGACGGGGCTCGCGAGCACCGTGCCCAGCAGGTCGGTGACGGCCAGGCCACAAACCAGCGTATAGAATGCGCTCTCCTTCTGCTCGCGCCGAGACCGGCACAGCACCGCGATGGCGATCACGTTGCTCACTACTCCGAAGATGAACATCACCACCGGGATGGTGGGCTCCATGCGCCGCGGGAACGCGCTCGGGCTTATGTCATTGCTGCTGTTCATGTTGAAATGGATACGATTTGGGGTCAGTCCAGATAGTGTCTTTATGTCACTAAAGTCCACTTAAGTCCAGATGCCTTTACGTTTAATAAACGGTGCGTCACGTGGTCCCACGCAGCCGTGTTCAGCCGCTGCTCTGGAACTCTCGTGAACGTTCAAGTAAATCACACACACAAACTCTAACAATCGTGACCTTTCGCCCTAATCGCACTTTTAAACATTTTACCGCTTTTCTGACCATTATTTAGACAGTGATCTAAGGCCCAAGCTTGTAATTTTGGCCAAAATACAAGAATATCCATTGTTTTTTTTGGCTTGAAACTTGAATGTTGAACATTTTCTGCCAGACTGTCTTTTACATTCAATAGTTTTGTCTAGTAGCGCAGTGTTTGGCTGCTCCTGACTGGTCTACAGGCAGTTAATCTCCGTGTTATGGTTTAAAACCTAAGACAATTACAATTCAGCTCCAGGGTTTTGACCGTCGTATTTATCTCTTGTCGATTTCAGTCCTGTTCTACTGATATAATAAGTAACAACACGAATGAATTTAAGCGGTGATATTAAGACTAGTAAATTAAAATATGTTTTCACTGCACTTGCGGTTGTGAATTAGATTTTTCTCTGTTTGAAAGTAAACAACGACTGCACGAGACAAGGTGGGAAACGTGTGGGAAAGAAGTTAAACCACATGTAAATAGACGACACCAGGAGCCAATGAGGAAGATGCTAGGCTAGGTTTTACTCACATCTTTTCTCAAAAATATATCCGACGAATCGCTGTATTTCACTGAAGCAACACACCTTGGCGGGTTTACGGAGTTACACGCGCTGATAAAGACCGCCACTGAGACACAACATGTCAGAACCAGCAGCAGAGCGTCGCGTGTTTGAGACCGAAGCTCCGTCGGGCGCTGCCGTGTTTCTCAAAGCTTTCCAGGTTTTACGCGCGGAGGAATTACCAGGTCCTGCGGCTGGGTCCTGCTGTCTCGGGTGGGACCGTAGTGAGAAAACACCGAAGTAATAGATACTTCTACGTTAGTGCTCTTTGCTCTGTTTCAGGGGTCGTTTTCAGTGCACGGGAACTCAGGACACTGGCGTTGAAAATCCCGCCCCGCCTCTGATTTCGTGAACAAGCGCAGTCAGTGGTGGAGGGTCGAGGTATAAACGACAGGTAAATTTAATTTTGCTGCTATGCCTCATTGCTCTTTGTCGTGGCTAATATTATCAAGCCATTTCCTCTGGAGCTTTATCTGCAAATATTTTCTAGGATGATTTTTTTAGAAATAAAATAAACTGCCTGAAAAATAAGTTACACATTCTAATATTTTACACTCTTTGCTCATTTCACCAGCTCCATTTAGCATATTTGTGCATTTTGAATAGAGAATTGCAGACTGTCTGCTGCTCTGCATTCTTTATTAGTTCTTCAGTGGTCAGAAACACCATGGTTGATGAACCATTCTCATCACGGCAGTACTGAGGTAGAGGTAGGCAAGAGTGGTATGCACTGGTACAAATGGATCAGACACAGAAGGCCTTCTGGAGTTTTAAACACCTTAGTATTACTGCTGGACTGAGAGTAGGTCATCAGCTAATATACTCAGTCAACACCATCTCTGTGACCATTAAATAGTCAACCTACACAAAGTTCAGCAAGGGATTACATCAACAGATTTTCATTTTAGATCAACATTTTGCAGCAGTAGATGAGTTAATATCTATCACTTTACATCTACAAGTGGCCAGCAAGGTATGTCAGATATAATAGTCAGTGAGTGCCCCACAGCACTGCTATATCTAACCCCCTCATATCAGCTCAACACACACTAACATACCACCGCAAATCATACCTGATCTATGGGGGTCCTGTGAGGATCTTTAATGATCAGGACCATGAGAGATGTTGGCTTTTGTACCTGTTGGCGATATCAGCCTGGATGGTTCCTTTTGTCAGTAGCAGGGTAAAAATGAATTCATGAAATTTTTTCATGAAAACAAGCTGAAACATAGACTCCTCTAACCACAGCACCTGTTTTTACTTTCTTTTGGATCATCCCAAATGAGGTTTTGGGATTGAACAGAGTTATGGCCTTCTACTCGCATTATAGAGTTTCAGGATGCATTTATTCATGCTGTGGTGGACTGTTAAGTGACAGCTGTTTTTTTAAGTGCTCCCAAGCCCACGTGGCTCTATTTATCTATGTAGCATTAAAGTGCATTGAAAAATGCTCTGTTTAATATGTTAGAAAATTCTCTCATTAAGTTTGGCATAAAGTGATGAGCAACAAACTGTTTTTGCTTTCAATGACTGAGCCTTTGGTGAATGTTCCTTTCATATTTTTTATTTTCATCTGCTAAAAGTGTAACATGAATTGTCTATAAATGTTTCACTATTACTTTGCCACTATCCCAACATTTTTTTTAATGTGTTGCAGGCGTTAGATTTTAAATTTGTTCATATTTACAAAACACCAAATTGGTCAGTGGAAGCACTGAAAATCTTTGTACTTTTGTTTGTTAAAAAAAGGATCAAGAGAACTTTATTGCATTTTATAAAATATCACAACTTTTCTGGAAATAGGGTTTGTAGCTGTGCATATTGATTCCACATAAAAAAGATTAAATCAGTACAGTTCTTGATTTACAGATATAAGTGAAATGAAAAACAGTGATTATGTTTTGATTATATTGTCAGAATATGTAACCTATGTTCATATTTAAATGAAGTGCATTCAAAACATCATTTAGTTTTAACGTTTGTACTTTTTAGATTTTAATTTAATTTTGCTCAGTGTTGGAAATATTTGCTAAAGGAGAAGCATTTTTACTCCCCCATCCCCCTTTTTAAATTCCATATATAAGTGTGAAGAACCTTCACTTTAAATGTGGTAAAACTTTAAGTGTAAGACCCTGTTGGCCTTTAAAATATTATAAAAACGAATACATTTCAAACGTTGGGGGGGGGGGGGGGGGGTAAAAGGTTATGAGGCAGGTAAATTTGTGGTCACACAGCTCCAGGGACCTGTGAGGAGTTTAGTTTGTTCTCCCTGTATCCGCATGGGTTTCTTCCTGGTGCTCCGGTTTCCTCTCACGGTCCAAAAAACACAAGTTGGTAGGTGAATTTGTGAATCAAAAGTGTCTAAAAGTGTTCAAAAGGGTGTTTCCATGTAGGCTCTGGAACAGGATAAGCGGTTACAGACAATGAATGAATGATAAAAAATTATATATTATATATATTGCTCAAGAAAACTGTGGCATCTGTTTTAAAAGTGCACACAACTTGTTTTCATATTTCATTGTAATTACTGAGTGATGTCTTTATTAGCAGCTTTTCTAAATATGGACTATTTTTCTATTCCAATATCATTACCAAGAACATATTCTTAAAGCCAGTGGCAGAAATATAGCCTTTTAAACAGCAAAATACCTTAAGGTACAGAGTCCAGACTGACTTAAATGGACACTAGGAGAGTTTCATCAATATTAGAAATTTTGCTAATGCATATTTAGAAAAGTAACAATTAAAGCAGGTGTGATGTCCTTAACTTCCCCGATCTCAAAGACAATGATTAATGGAGTGGCCACTAAAACAAATAGTACCACTACCAATGCCAAAAGTGTCTTAAGACACCACTATGTGAAAGTGTAAAACCCTTTGCAAAATCGTCTTTAAAATCGACCATTTTAAGTACAACCATTCTTCAGCTTAAAAAAACAGCTATTGAGTTGATAAAAATAAATCCAAAGAAAACACTGCTGTGCTGTGACATGGTGCAGCATGCATAGAACCTGAATGCCCTCGCAGTGTTCAAGTGTTCAATTACTGAAGTATGTTCGTCAAAGCAACTGCTGAGTGTGTGGCTTGGTGTGTTCCTGTTATGTCAACCCTCAATTATGTAAGAAAGGTAACAAGGGGACAAGGGCACCAGAAACGTGCCTGTACAGAGCATGCATGTAGAGTTTTGAACTTGCCACAGCTAACAGGCTAATTGACCGCGAGCCAAATTTGGTTTACTACATCATTTGTTTTACCATGTTTAGATGGTTTATTATGTAAACATCTGAAGAATATATAGGAATACATTGAAAAAAATGAACACTTTCTGAAAGCCACAGTTATGCACCGTCTTTCAGGCCTTTTGGAACTTGGATGTTGCTTTGTGTAATGCCGCGACTGACAGAGAGCCAAGCTCCATCATGAAGGTAAGCAAGGTTTCAGTTTATCATTCTGGTCTTTCTGTTCTGCCGAAGGCTGTTCTATTTATAAACTTAAGAGCTACCTAGACTGGGGCACAATTACGCCTTTATAGCTGCCAGCATGTGGAGACACATTTGTTGGCTGGTGGGCCCAGCGCAAAATAATCGTTCCCATTCCAACCTTTCATCCTGCAGTGTTTTTAAGATTAAAAATTGTGCATATACATTTACATTTACAATGCACTTTAACGCTAGGCGCTGCCTGAACCTTAAGAAAGCTTACTATAGCGTGTTGCATGTTAGCTTAGATATGAGGATACTTGTCAAACAATTACATCCCCAACTAAAGATAGAAACAGATTGAGGCAAATCCGTCGCTGTCACTTTGTCCCAGGTAACAAATTTAATCTGGCATACTGATGGCCCATAATCCAGTTTATTGGCCCACATATTGTGACAAATTACAGTTTATGAGCAGCCTAGAGCCGTTTGCCAGACAAGGGCCATCATTACGTGGCCAAGTCACATCCAGGTGGATGCCATACCATCCAAAAAAATTAAAAAATCAAACTGAAAATACACTGCTGTACACTGCTTTCATTTATTTAATATCCAGTAAACACAGCTATTTTTTCTTCAGCTTAAAAGAAGACATATTGAAAAGAACACAAAACCCTCAAGACTCAAATAAAATCTTTGCTATCTGTCTTTTGCCCTTATTATTTCTAATCACTGTCTTAAAAATCAGTCAAGATTATTATGTTTCTAACAGGCTCAAAAACATTCATATAGACACATTGGCTTATGTATGTCTTATCTCCTCAGCAGTATGCTTGAGATTACTTTCTTGCTGTAAAATCAACATAAGCATCAGCATTTTCTATGACTTAACAAACTCCAGATTAAGTTATACATCTCCAATCTTGAACTGCTCCTCCATTAGAAGAGACAATTCTGCAAACAATTGAGGTTAAAAAAGTTTTGTTTAAAAAAAAAGAAGAAAAGTTATATCGTTAATTACACAAGTCAAGTATCTGATCATTTATGCATACAGTTTTCAAGATGCTAATTAGTGGTATAGACGTTTTTGCTTTGTAAGGCCAAAGTTCTAGTGAAAGATTGTTGAGACAAACCAGGGTTATTGAATTTTTTCCCCTCCAAAACTCCATTCTTTTAAATGAAGGCTCTGGAAAAAAAAACATTTGACAGTGAGTCATCACTGAAAAGGAATAGGAAATGGTCTCAAAATGGCAAGAGCTCACAGCCAGACTCAACATTCTTGACCATCAGAACAATAAGCTGCAATGTTTATTGATCAGCAAGAGTGGAAGTTGGAAAAGAAACACCAGAGAAATTCATCTTTTCTAATGAGCACACTTGTTGAGTCTGTAGATCCTGTAGAGTTCATACTGGTGCATTGTAGGGAAAAAAGCCATTAATAAAACAAAAGCAGTTTTTAATAATAAAGAAGAGGCCCTTTTGCTCTATTTCTGATCATCATGCTATGACATCACATGCGTGGACTTGCATGACAGCGAGTCTCAGGTTATACACCGGAACATGCGTAATAAATCATTTCAGTCAATTAAAAGCCAAATATAGCATGTTTGAAATACCATCTCAGTCACACCACATGTTGTAATCAATTTAAAACTCACACTGACCTTGCGTCATAATGTGATTAGTGGATGAAAAGGCCCATAATGCTCCTGATTCATTTAGAACCTGTCAGTTGGGGAAAGGCCAAATATTGTGAGATGTTACATGAAACCAGTTCCTAAGGCATATGCAGAACATCCGATTTAATAGACCATTATACTATAAATCAGATTAAATGGGAAAGGCTTTCCAATATTTCACTAATTGGCTCTTCATCTCACTTACTCCTAAAACATGACTCTCTCTAATTCCTTTGATTTAATCATGGATTTTCAGATAAAAAATGAACTGTAGGTGTAAGGCAAGGAGTCCACACGCCCTATGACAAGTGTCAGCCAGATTAAAAGTGTTCATAATGTGCACATCTGATTAGCATCCACATACTAATGAGAGCTGAAAACTGGAGCATTGTACCAAATACTTTCCTGCAACTACTTAACGTAATTGTTTCTACATTCATTGTCCTATTTATCAGCTCAAATAACATATAGGTGCACTTTGCTGTTCTATAATTACAAAACTGTAGTCAACCTGTTCTGAACCGCCACAGAGCAGGTATTATTTAGATGGTGAATCATTCTCAGCTCTGCAGTGACATTGACAAACTATGCAGTGCAACAGGTGGACTAGTCTCTAATTGTAGAACTACAAAGTACACCGATAAGGTCAGTGGCGCAGATAAAATGAACAATAAAACAAAGAGGAGGCTTGAATGTCACTGATGATCTGTATACATACACAATGCCCTACTGTACTGAATTTGTGCTTCTGACCACTGTCTACTTCTATTACTGATGTATTTCTCATAGATATAAATGCAGACATCACTCTTATCACTGTTCATAATTTAAACAATAGTCTGTGAAAAGACCTTGTGACTTCCATGGCTAATTCCATGATTTATTTGATTACTTATCTCTGCACACTGGAAAGATCGTCATTTATGCATTTATATGTGTTGAGGGTTAACCATTTCTGTCATTCATTCATTCATTCATTCATTATCTGTAACTGCTTATCCAGTTCAGGGTCGCGGTGGGTCCAGAGCCTACCTGGAATCACTGGGGACAAGGCAGGAATACACCCTGGAGGGGGCCCTTCACAGGGCAACACACACATACACACTTCTGAGTGTGTTTTTGGATCGTGGGAGAAACCGGAGCACCTGGAGGAAACCCACGCAGACACAAGGAGAACACACCAAACTCCTTACAGACAGTCACGCGGAGCGGGACTCAAACCCACAACCTCCAGGTCCCTGGAGCTGTGTGACTGCGACACTACCTGCTGCACCACCGTGCCACCCATATAATAAAGTAATAGTAATATTGTAAATTATACTCAACTAGTAGTCATATAAAACTTAGTTCCATTCAACTGATGCACACCAAACTGTTTCAGGACCTCTGTGGTGAACCCAGCTGTATTCATCTGTACTGGCATTCTTTGCAACAAGGCAAGCTGATAATACCTCCTGCTGCAACAATTGAAAATACCGACAAAGGACCCCATTCAGTGCAGTCAGTAGATAAGACCCCGGCGCAAAAAAAAAAAAAAAAAAAAAAAAAACAATCCCACTAATCAATGATAATTTTTTGTCTTTATCATGTACCACAAAAATGTGGCTGTATTCATAACTATGGAATAGAAGGAGAATGTGTTTGTGTGCACTGAGATGCTACAGGCACATGCGGGGGCTTGTTAGTGCAAAAGAAAGGAAGTTGCGATGGATAGGATCTGACAATTCCTATAAATTCCTGAGGAACATTAAAGGAAACATCTACAAGAGTTGAATATAGAGAATGTACAGAAGAAGACTTGCATAATCCATGAGATTAAAGATAGGTGTTTTACAATAATCCCTCCTTCCTATAATAAAGTAATATATTTGACCACTAATCTATTTTCACTTAAACAATTTTAACCACACACACTTTGGAGAACTGGTCTAAATATAAGCTATTTTTTTCTGTTTGCTCTAGGTTTCTGAGCTTACAGAATCATATCATAAACACCATGAATGGCCACAGACTAAATATGAGAGTTGACAAATTGTGGTTTATTTATACTGCAGGAGTTGAGGGGGAAAAAAAAAAAAATACAATCTCAAGCTCAAGTTGACTCAACACAATAAACACAAAAAGACAATAGCGCTTCTTGACTGCCCATGATGGGTGTGTTACTGGGCTGCTCTGGCTGCTTGCCTGGCTAGGCGTGCTTGTTGTGCTTTCTCTCTCATCTCTTTCTCTCTAACCACCAGCTGCTGACGCTCAGCCTCCCAGTCCTGCACTCTTTTGTGGTACCGGGCTACATCCAACTCCTCACAGGTTTTCAGGTTCTCCTGAGCCAGCCGTGAGGCAAGAGTCTCCAGACTGCCAGAGTCTAACTTTCCCTTCACATGCAGGTGCTCACTCAGCTCCTGCCCGAGAAAGAGAGGAGAGAGCGTGAGAGAGATAAGGTTACTTTCCAATTCAGCCATAAACCACCCCCCCCCCCAAAAAAAAACAATTAAAAAGTAATTTTAAAAATGTGACGCCACACTATAGGTAGCAATTTTTGTAACATATTAACCTTTAAGATATAACAGTCAATTATCCTAAATAAAAAATGTGAATAAATATCTGCAGAAATGGAGACCAATGACCATGGCCGAATCAAATTAGACTATAATTATTACCGGATCAAATTAATCTGGGGTCTACCAACCTACAAACTGTGAAAGAAAAACTACCCAGTCAAAAACATTGAAAAATAATTGAATGACAAGTTTTATCCTGTGTATCTTACATAGACAGCAAAACTTAAGAATAGTTTCCTCATCTCATTATCTATATTCACATTACTGGACCTATTTATGTGTGAGATTATTGTGCAAAAACAATGTTAGATGGAGCAAAACAACTAGGGAAATTTACTCATAAATTACATAACAATGGTTCTACTTCATCTGTTCTCATAGACATTTCATTAAGACCCCAGGTAACTGTGTTAACTTGTGGAAAAATTGGGATAATAATTCTCCTTTAATGTAAGAAAGCTGTAGACAATGCTGCATGCTTTACTGTACTTCATTCAAATAATTCGGCTTCCTAACACTGGCAAAATCCACAAAAACTTATCTTAGCAACATTTCAGCTGTAATTTGATATTTTTCAAACAGTGTAACAATCAATGTCCAGTGGCTTAAACAACAGTCTATGCATTGAAAACATTTTATGGTTCAGTGAATTCCTCTCACTAAACACTAAATTCCATATTTCACTTGCTCCACAACTGAAATGTGATTTAAATTGATATTGCTACTGAATATGATTCAAGAGGTTTGGGGGGAAAAAGCTCAAGGGCCTGTCCTTTTTGAATAGTTCTGGATCTGGCCATCTCACCCCCAAACTGTATTAATACGTGTTGTGTTTATAGTTGTCAAATTGAACCTTTCAAACCACGGATACCAACCTTGAACTTTGTTAAGTACTGTGGTAGTTTAGCTCTTTCAAGCTCATCATCTTCATCCATGCTTTCACTGGCTTCATTTTCTGTGGTATTCTCTTCTGTTGTTACAGAGGCAGGAGTGGAAGAGAGTTCATGTAGTATTTTCTGTAAGTAATCAAGCTGAAAAAACAAAAATGAAAAATAAGTGTGTATATATATTTAGATTATAAGTGCTTATTAGTCATTCATTAATTTTCTGAAGCTGCTTAAGTCTGATCAGGTTTGCGCTCAGAATCACTGGGCTCAAGCAGGAATACAACCTGGATAGGCAACACACACACACACACACACACACACATACACACACACACACACACACACACATTTTGATAAGCCAATCCACCTAGCAGCATGTGTGTTTAGCCTGTGTGAGGAAACCACGGAGACACAGGGTAAGCACACCTCACAGACAGTGCCCTGAGGTGGGAATTGAACCCACAACCCCAGGACCCTGTAGCTGTGAAAGTGCTAATTAATGTACTCATAAAAAGCATTAAAATAATAGATGAGTGTTTTAATCTCTATTTCTTATGACATATTAAGTGCTGTTATTATTGTTTAATATTTTTGCCCTAGGGAGGGAAACATATGCAGAACTCCTTGGTTCTCCAGACTTTCTTAAGAAATATCTTCCATATATAATCTTTGCAATTTGGGAGTTTGCTTTATACTCACAACTTCCTTGGATAATTTCACATCTCCAGCATCAGAGCACACTTTCTCCATAACTGCCAGGGAGCGGCCAAGATAGCCTGGGGTCCAGATCAAGGGCATCTGGTGAAATACAGCATGAATTCCTCTGGCCATCTCCACCTTACCTAAGGGAGGAGTAATAAATTATGTTTTTTGATGAAGATCTCATATGTAATAAGGGTTTTTGAAGAACAAAACAAAACAAAAAAAACAGCACTAACATTTTCAGACATTTATAAATATGTTCAATAAAACAAAAACATTAATGTACAGAAGTTTAAAATAAAAAGTGCAGCCTTTAGCAAGCTTTAAAAAGTCATTCTATTCTTCAATGAAAACTAAGAATTGTGGTTTGAATTGATAACTTAGAATTAATAGTGCAATAAGCCACTAGTTCATTATTAAAGGTGACATCTACAATTGTGGGGAATTCTCTGGCTTGCTCTGTATCTCTTAAAGGAATGGTATATCTGACGGGAAAAAAAGGACTTATTTGTACAGGATGATATGTAACTTCTCTGTAAGTTTTTATTAACTGTTTGAATTATCACAGAAACTCATTTGTAACTCCAGTTGTTTAGTTTTGTAGCACTTAGTAATGCTGCTAGCCCTCTCACAAGTTTGGAGACATTTCCACCTTAAGTAATAAGTGATCCAAAACAGCAAAAATAAGTCCCACTTATTAATAATTACCCATAATAATAATAATACCCACCTATGGAGCAGGAATAGAGCAAATTCCTCATCTCAGTTTATGCTTCCGATATTTGGAGTTCTTTCCATAGTCTAAAAATAACCCCAGATGCCTTTGCTCTGCCATGGGCAGAGAATGAGAAAGCCTAGCATACCAGACCGAGACACTTTGTTTTTTTTTTTTAAAGCCATTTACTAACACTGGGGATTTGTAAACACATTAGACCGGTTTCAAGCACAGAAACAGACTTGAAAGCTAGCAAATGGTGGGAAAACCTCCTTTTTTTTGATAAAAAAAAAATCATAATTGTCACCTTTTATGATGGGCTTGTGAAAATTTAAGGGCATTGCAAGTCTTTAAGCAGGTTTTTATTTAGCACACTTCATACACACCAATGAACGCATGACCCAGTAAGTGAGAACTAAGGCCAACAGTGTTCTCCTGCTTCAGTCCAGCCAGCATTAGAGATGCTCCAATGTTTCTTTCTTCCAGCCACTGCACATAGAAAACAATATCCCTGGTCTTAGGAAATACCATCATTTTGCACACTATTCCAGCTGCAACTTAAAGGGGACAAATACAGAAAATCCAAGGGCCAAATAAAATTACACTGGTCCTTTTTTTTCTTTTAAATATATAAAAGCACAAATAGTCAAGACCTATTTCCAAGACAGAAATTAAGCTTGAAGTACACAGCAGTCAGAATGGAGATTTAGAATTGAAAGGAAATGGGAAATGAGAGGAAAATGTAGTTGAGGCCAAAACATAATCTGTGATATATATATAATTTGTCATTCATATTATCCAACCATGTAAGAGTGATAAGAAATATTACTGCACAATGTTTATAGCAAAGTTATCAAAGTGGAAAATGTGGGGATAATAATAAAATGTTTTGCTGTTCATGGCTGTAAGAAAGCAAGAACAGCAGCCTTTGAAATGTCCAGAATCAGAAGGCAAAGATTTATTCCCACCCAACACAGTGGAATTTATACAATGCAAAAGTTAAATATGGGCCACTATATGAAAAATTACCAATGATTAATCAAGGACATGATATCCTTTAAAAAGAATCTCTGGAATCAGCCAAGACAAACCCCCTAAACCTAGACCCCTCCCAAATCCATTGAACATTCCGCTCCCATAAATTGTCCTCCAGATAAAGTTTCCGAACAGGCAATTTTTCCAAGTTTGTTTAATCTGAAATCAACAGTTCTTTATCAAATATTCAAAGCTTAAGATAATGGCACTGGAGATACATACACTGAGGTCAGGCTTGGTTGACAAGTATTTGCTCAGGGCATAAAGTGATAATATCTGTGTGGTGGGTTGGTCAAAAGCTTCCTGAAGCATCACCTCCTCAACAACTGAGCAGGCTCCTGTGATGACAAAAATAATCCAAACATTCACTTATATAAACTGTTGGCAAGACATCTATCAAACAGATGAGAGCTCTAAACTCGAATGATCAGTGTCCAACTTTTTCTGTTGAAACCCACACCTTTGTAGTCTTCATCTTTCAGGTAAGAGTCAATCAGAATATTAAAGGTGAACTCATCTGGGAACATTCCAAATTGTACCTAGAAACAGGGATCATATGTATGTCCGATTACGTATATAAGACCAATACACATATTGATTTATTCAAAACAGAAAATTACTTTTAAATCTTGGGCACTGAACATGCTCTCTGTTTCCAGATAATATAAACTCACTCGATCAGTCATTACTTTCTCTGGCCCTGGCATGGTAACAGTCAAAATTAGCAATCTACTGTTGACAGACATTTAAAAATATACCCTTGCCTCTGGTTGATTTCAAGTTCCACACTACTTTCACTTTTCACAAATAAATATTAACCCATTGCCTCAATTTGTCTGTTTGTGAAGAGAATTCTAACATTTGCACTTGTAGGCTTCATTGCCAATAGTGTGTTGTTCATCATGCAAACAACTCAGTATGCAGGGTTTTGACATGGAAAAAAATGTCTCATGTGTGTTTTATTTATTTGTGTCATGTTTGGTGTTAAACAGCCTATACAAGTCTATACAAAGTTATTTTTGAAAGTGCAGTGTTTACTAATCTACTTATAACAGTTTTGTGTAGGAATATGGTCTATTCTCAAAACACAGATTTCTAACAAAAGCCCTACCTTGTTCTTGAGTGTGTACAGTGCTTTATCTCTGGCTCCATATTTTAGACACTTCCTAAACCAGCTGTGGACTGTCCAGTCCCGAAGGTACCAGCAGTTTGGACTGTGGCGAAACCTAGGAACACAAGTAGATCTGTGAATTGATACTGTATATTTGTGCTGCTTCACTTTTCCTTTTGGAGATCTGAATGTATATACTGGAGCTAGAAATGACATAAATGTGGGTTGGACTTACTTATAAAGATAGTATTCTGCTTGATCAATCTCCTCTCTTGAACATATACTGTCAACAAACTATAAGAGGTTTAGCAGAACGCAGACTACATATCTGCTTTAATGTTTTCAATGACATTTGGAATGAGATTCCAAAACAAGAGTGTGTGTGTGTAAAAAACATAGCTCATAACATAAATAATCACTGCAAAATAACAAAATAAACAACACTAAGAAAAAAAAATGTGAAAGCAGAGCATGGCATGAGACAATGAATCAAATATAGGCAACAGAGTGTAGTGAGTATTAGTGCCCCCTCACCCGAGATATTGTAAGAGAACTGACTGGGAACTTTTTCTCATAACACCTGTCCATTAAAGAGGCCAGCTGAGCTGAAATAGAGAGCAAGATAAATAATTCATTTAATAAATTATACTAAAGTATTATAGCTTCAGAAAGTACATTTGGAGATGTGTTGGCTGGAAATATGTAATTGTAATTAAATGCACAAAGAAAAACACTTTGTAATGTCACTTTTAATTCATTTTACCAATGGGGTGAATATAAAGGTATTCAACCAAAACTTGATAGGTCTTCCAAGCAAGAAAGTTAGTTAATTATCTGCTACTATCATTCTGTACCATAAGTAATATAATATATTTGCCTCTGAGACCTTTCAGAGCAGAGGTGTTAAAAAACGCTTAACAAGACTTTCTTTTTAAAGGCTGCATGCTTGACATGAAAAGAATGTGATCAGAGTAACACACACCAAATCTCAACCTAACGCATGTTTAATATTTCTGGTACTGAAGTGTGACTCAAAGCAAATATTCATCTGATTTGTACTTCAAATGTAAAAATATTACTGCTTACAATTTTTTGAAAAATATTTAAAACTGTATCTTTAAAGAAAGACTACAAAATATGGACAATTGGCTGAACCACATGGTCACATTTCCATGTATTATAAAAAAAGACACATTAAGGTGTATTATATACAGAGATGCTGTAAACAACCCCCAAACTCTTTTTGTCAGCTTGCTACTATGCATATTGCACTAGGTATTTTTATATTTTCACAAGTTGTTTGGTGTATATTTCCTCTTATGCTTCCTTCAGTGGCTAGTTATT
Organism: Hoplias malabaricus; assembly: GCF_029633855.1. Lineage (NCBI taxonomy): Eukaryota > Metazoa > Chordata > Actinopteri > Characiformes > Erythrinidae > Hoplias > Hoplias malabaricus. The sequence goes on from NC_089813.1 coordinate 24,135,488, forward strand.
GTCAAAGTTTGAATTCATCATTGTGCAGTTTTAAATATACTGTATATATTTTTAACATGGCATTAATTTTCTGACACTGAACCAGTGTCAGCTGGTTATGTTCAGTCGGCAAACTATTCTGAATTGTATGACAGCCTATTTTAGATTTTACAAGATTGTGTAAGACAATAAGAAACCATGAATTAGCCTACACTCAATTTTCTCACATTTTCTGTAACCTTTTTCGCCCTGTTAAGGGTTAGGGTGTGTTCAGAGCTGAATCAATGGGTGCAAGGCAGGAGAACATACAGGGAGAACACACCACACTCCTTACAGACAGTTATGCAAGGCTGGTAACAACCCCAGGACCCTGAGATGCTGGAGTTGAGTGGCAGTAACACTACAACAATGCAGCCTCTCAGAAAAAAAATTGCTTTGAGAGAGATACCCTCAAGAGTTCATAGTCTGTATTTTTATTTAATGAACACAACTGCCATATTCCATTGCTATTATATTTTTTGTGTTCCATCAATTGACTATGTTTTGAAAGTTAACAGTTAGGAGAATGTCTTTTACAGTTGTGAGCTTTTAATATTTTAAAAAATTATACTGTAAAATGTTAAGGCCCATGTTTTTTTATTTTATTTTATTTTTTTTTTTTGAGGACTTGTACAAGACATTTTTCTCACAAATTAAAAGGACAAGGAATACATTTAGTAAAGGATTCTACAAACAACACTGCCCCCTGGTGAACGTTGTCAATTACATTTATGCTTTTAGCATGTGGAAAGAGAACCTACCTAGGTTTTGGGGCTCTCCTTCTCTTTGTTCCCATACTTTGGTGTCTGTGTATGATGCCGAAAGTAGATATCTTCTGACTGCAAAAAGACACAATAGGTCTGACGGAGTTAATAAACTAAGAAAAATCTATCAGCCTAAAAGAATAAGATGATAATTACCCTAACGTTATAAGTTAAAAACAGTGTCTAAAAATTCAACAAAGACATTTCTTAATACATCATTCTTATATCGAATTATTGGAGATGTTTTAACCACCTTCCAAATAACCTTACAGTAAAGATGCTACCAACACTGGTCACAATGACATGCTCAGTTTAATGAAATAATGTTACTTAATAAGAAGAATATAAGGCACAAAACAGGACATTACAAAACCCCTGATGAAATTAATTTCTAGAACTCACCAGTGAAGTTTGAAGTCAAATATTTGTTCACAGTCCTTACAGACAGGACACAGCGATGCAGTGTGGAGGCCGCCATGTTTTGGTCTATTCCATGTTCCTGCGACTGCGGGGGGACAAAACTCAATTACAAACGATAATATGTCTTTGGTTAAATTTCCTACAGAGCTAAATTCTCATAACAAGTATTTCATAGCCACACCATGTACAGAGGCATTAATCGGTTCTGGTCATTTGCCGAGCCAGCCGAGTGGCATTTCCAGGAATAATTTTACTTATATTCAAGCTTTGGTTTAGCCTAAAAGATAATAATATAGCAGTATATCAGAAGAGGGCGCTATTAACATGCTCCGAAACCGTCAGCCGTGGTAAAATGCATTTTTAATGATGCCCTGTATATATTTGTTTATTGTTGTTTTGCATTGTTCTCTTTTGGACAATAACTTTAAAAACTGTTGTCGACATTTATATATTTTATTAACATATACATATAGCTCATCAAGTGGAACGCAAATTTGAACACCTCAGACTTAATTTACTTAAGAAACTACTACAATAAAAACAGCTTAGTTTTAATCCCATATAATTCCATAATAATAAAAAATATGCATATGGGGAATCTGTTTTGGCATTTTTTAGCTAAAACAACAAAACAGTTGTTTTTTGAATGGGAGTAACATCCTGGACCGGAGGAATGAATAACTGTACACCTTTGAGTCGCCAATCCACCTACCAACGTGTGTTTCTGGACCGTGGGAGGAAACCGGAACACCCGGAAGAAACCCATGCGGACACAGGGAGAACACACCACAGACAGATGTGACTGCTGCTCGTGCCGCCTCAATGCACGTGAGAGTTTTTTTTCAATTGCAGTGAAAATGAAAATCAAAATATGGTATTTTTTCACGTCACTCGATCTCTTAATTGAAAAATATGTGTGGATTTGTATTTAAAGAATGAAATGCTGAATTTCTATTAGACACATGCAATCATCTCACAACATTATTGCATTCCACAAGGTGGTGCTCTGACCTTCCTCAAACCAAAAACGATGCACATTTCATGACATTTCAGTCAGAGACTTTGTTTCAGTCAAGGGCAAGTAGGTAAAATGTCACAGTGGAAATCACTGTCCAGTTTGGGCTGTGGCTGAGAAAGCAGAAGTAATCGCTTGTATCTGTAATCCAGAGAAAGTCTATTTTTTTCTAATAGAGTGAAAGAAGGTAAACACACATCTTTCAAGATGATGGTGCATTCATGCTTTTAGAGTAACATTTTAGAGCATGGAAGAGGACCTCACATTCATTCATTTTCAGAAACCTTTATATTTGTTCAAACAAACTCTACAAAATCTGATTGTATTATTTGATAACCACTGTTTACAATAAATCAGCTAGGCTACTAAAAAATGTAATTGTCCATATGTCAAAAAAGCACTGAAAATAATTCAGGAACAGCTCCAGCAAGCACAAGTATATCTCTCCCAAATGCTGTGGAATTTGCTCTGTTAAGACAGTGATTTGAAGCAGCATATTTACAGCAGTTCTCCTTGGCTGAAATGTAATATTTTTATGGAATTTATGGAATCAGATTTATTCCAAAACTAGGCCTACTCACACAAACAGTTTAGTCCCAAATGTAAAACTTATAATTTGCAAACAAATTAGCTATCTTTCTTGTTTGTACTCCCTGACGTGTGTGTGTGTGTGTGTGTATGTGTATGTGTGTGTGCTCCCTCTGTCATTCAGTATGCTCACAGCATGCTCAAAATCCCATTAGCCAATGGTGCTCCTGGGGGAAAAAATAAAACCCACCCACATGAAAAGTTTGTGCTAAAACTTCTCACAAAAATCTTGCACCCGAAGCCCAGGGAGCACAAATGAAAGAGCTGGCTAAATTTTTTAAGTTATGTTTTATGTTGGAGATAAAAAAAAAAATTTGGCGATTCTTTTTTGGCACAAAATTGATTCCATATGTACTTTGCTTTACCAGCATTCACAGCTCTACTTTTTGGAGTGCAACAATTATTATTGTAGCCTGATACAAATTCATGTATTGTTTTCTGTTAAACAGATCAGCAACGCACAAACAATTTGATGAGGCTTTGCTTATCATTCTGGAACATATTCTGCACATTGCCACTACCATTATGTATATCTCATTTCTGGATTTTACACGGTCATGAAGGCATTTTAATATGGCACGAACTCCTCATGATAGTAGCTCACTGGGAAGATTTATTTTAAATTTGTGAGCTTGTGTTTACTGACAGAATCATGAGGCTTGGGCTTTTTTTTTCATGCAAACTGCAAACATTAACAAAGAAATTGTTCACAATGAAAATTGCAGAATGATATATTTAAAATAACAGGCATTAACCCTAACTTTACACAATGAACATGTACCATTTACAAGTACAACACAAATGTCCAAATATTTTTTAGGGCCAATGTTTGCTAGTATACTGCTATATTCTTATTTTTATTTTTAAATTTTAACTGTTAAGCTGACAGAAGAATTGAGAGCTGTTTTGGTATTTTCTTATATGTGGAAAACTCTATATTTGCTCATCAGCAGACAAAATATAAAACTGTTATAAAAAAAAAAAGATTACACCAGTGCAGGAAATACAGTCAGTCAGGATGAAGACAAAAGGTTTTGAAGGGTTCTGATGACGAAGATATGTACTGATGTTTGGCCAAAACATCCTTTTTGTAGAACAAGTTGGTTCTACAAATGGCAGAAAGGAAAGGAACCATACAATTTACTTTAGCTCAGTGGGCGGAAAGATGTGTGTATTTAAATGATGAGACTAGAATCAACAATAGTCTCTAAAAACATCCTCATTACAGTAACGTAATGTAAAATACCCTGTGATTTCTTTTTACCTGCAGCCAGTATGCACCATTTGAACATTAAATAAGTCAATATATTTTGTGTGCTTTCATGTGTCTGTCTGCAGCCCATCATGTACGCTCTGTCCTGTGTATAGCAGAAGTGGAATCCGTAGGAGAAAAAGAAACAGTGGTTATATTTTCCACTGCGGTGCACCTTTCTCATCAACAGGTCAGTTACGTTACAGACTCTCCTTTGTCCTGACTCATCCAGAGGTTTCACTTCAGCAGGCCACAGTCGCAGTACCTGATTCTGCACCACTGTGTGCTTCCCATTGGTCTTGGGATTGAAACGCAGAGGTGAAGGGAAGAGAGGATGAGGATATGAGAACTTCCTCTTCACATTCATAGTTTCATCAGGACCAACGCCCAAGAGAGGCGACTATAGCCTGCAGTGGTTGAAACTCACAAACACAGAGGCACAGAAAACACATTTTACTCTGAAAAACTGTCATGAGTTCCTCATATATTGATACAGAGAACTGGTGTAAAAATATATATTGAGAAAGGGGTGGGGTAATGTCGAAATAGGCACAGAAAAAATCTTTTTCTTAAATTCAAGCATTTTTTTTATACATCACTTTCTGTTCAGTAGACTGTCTCCATTCATAACACTCTCTGACTAGGCTTAAAGAGGAGTTTAACTTTTTTCAGTATCTCTATATCATTAAATGTTCAAAATGTAAATGCCATATTTGCTGTGAAATGCTACACTGTAAACACATTCTCCAAGTCAGAAGTGTTCTTCATGATGGTTAAAGGAACCAGGCAACTGTATGTCCTTAGATAACTAAAGGCTTGTGTACATGGAATGATTATTTATACACTGCCTCAGGCCTAATGTATTGTTTTGTGATAAGGTTTTGGTTTCATCTATTTCTGCCTTGAAGCCCTCCTCAGAAATCCTTACTTAGCAAATACAACATGATACCTGTTCAAGTGATTTTTGGTCAGGGGAAAATAGATGCTATGGGAAAACTCCTTTTGTTTTTACTTTTGTTTACGTATCATGAGAAACAGGAAGTTTACTTTGATTATTGTAATACAGTGAAGCATAAAGGACATGTATTAAGTTTTTAATATATATAGGGTGTGTCAAAAGTCAGCAGTCTGAATACCCCAGCAAGTAACATGTGATGGGACCTATCGTTCTTTATATAAACCTATGGTGGAGATGCAGGGGAGATAGAAAGAAAACATGTTTATTTTTTCCAATTTAGCACTGTACTCTGCAGGGAAACCTGTGTTGTTAAGTTTTAGTGATCGATTTCACTTTGAACTGCTCTGAATTATTTAATGATTACTTCTCAATGACTAGTTGAATTCTACTTTTAGCCAGTTAAAAATTTTAACAGAGTACTCCATAATACATTAGTTGCATCTCTAGCATACAGTATCCCAATCAAACCTTGCGACTACTTGAAGGGCTGTGATGACTAGTATTTTACTGTAAATTTTCAAGAAGTACTGGGAACCTCCTTTGCCAAAAAAAGCATCAATAGGTATAAACAATGACAAATACATCATACAAAAAAAAAGAAGGTGGAGTCCTACGTCCTGGAACCCCAACAGAGTCGAGACAAGGCTTGTTTGATCAGGTTGTGTGCAGTATTCTCTTCCACTTCCTGTCCTTTGCCAGGAAATTCAGTCCTTTTCAAAGAATCCATAAATATTCACACTGACAAAGAATCATATACTAGATCATTTTTTATAGACTTTATCTATAAAATCATATATTGGATAATTACTTATTTTTAATATTTCCTTAAGATTTGTAGATATTTTTAGGATAACCCCAAAAGAAATGTTTAAATTCAGCTCATAGAAAATATACATCACTTTTATCCTGGCTGACTTTATTTCGTACACAAACTTATTTTAATTCATCACTGAAACGGAATGTGTGCTTCTTCTTTCTAAAGCCAAAACTGTCCTTCAGCATCATTCTGTTTCCTGCATGCAGAGTTCACTAATAGATTAATTTAAGACAGAAAGATATTTGCATCTTTTTTGAGGCAGGTATTAAAGTAAAGAGAATGGCAAAAGAGTTAAAAGAGATGTATTTAAAATACATTTATTATATTATGAGGATTTGCAATGACATCACAATGACAATTTCTAATGGCATTTATGTACATGTTATTTTTCAAGCATTAAAACCAGTGAAAAAGACAAATATTGAACTGTTATCAGAATGTCAGTACAAGAAACAAAAACATTGATTTGTCAGTCATCACATTTTTTTAATTAAAAATAAATCACTTTCTCACAAAACGTACAGTAGGCTAAATCATGCATGCACATTGTTAGAGATTATTTATCGCGTAAACAGTGGAAGAAATTTATATTAATTTTGTAAAAAATATATGGTTTACAAGCACATTTGTTTTTGCTACAATACCGCTGTAAACCAAAAACTGTTTCACAGAAGATTTTTGCAGTTTATTTACACTTCTTTCCCAAGAGACATATTACAAGAAATTGAAAAAAAATTATTCACAGCTTAATTCTCTGTATTCTCTTTTCCTGTACGATCTGGCAGAGTAAATCTCTCCATCTGAAAGTGAGCCTTGCTCACTCTCACGGTAACGTAGGCACTGCAACTCCTCCTTGCTGACATAGAACTGCCTCTCACTACTGCTCTCCTCTTCATCGACATGGACCATCACATCCTCTTCCTCCTCATCTTCATCATCTGCCTCTCTGGCCTCTAAGGCTCCATCCAGCTCAGGTGGGTAGCGATCAGGGCTGTACTGGCTCATTCTGTACAGACTGTCCTCGTCCTCCTCACGGCTGGAGCTGCCCCCCCTCACACTCTCACCATCCGACTGAGAGAGGCGAGGCTGGGGCAGGCTCTTTTGAGACAGGTCAAAGGGCTCGTCCTGGCTGAAACGGGACAGGAATCGCAGTGGTGCTGATAGACACAGGCGCCCTCGACGTCTGAACACTACAGCAATTAGAGAATTGGAGGATACTAAGTATTAATAGATGATATTAAGAATAGCTTCATCTGAGTGTTCCTAAAGGCCTTAAAGTAAATCTTCTGGGAATAAATTTACATAATTTCTCTGTACCTCACTTGTAGTGAATCAAGAAAATTAAGATGATTTGATGTAGCTAGTAATAAAAGCTTACACTTAAAACTACATTTCTATATTAGTCATAAACTCTGTTGAAGTGTTCAGTAGTCTCATTTTTCCTTGTATATAAGATTTTACACATTTATATCCATATAATATGGATAAAACTGGATTCAAATGACATGTATTATGCTGAAAAATGGGACTTTTAGAATCTGGAAATGTAGAAAGTGATTTAAAATGAGTTAAACCTCTTTCTTTAATTTTTTTTTTCAATTCATGTTTTACAATATTTTTTTTATGTATATTAACTTATGAACTTGCCTACATGCTTTTATCGCTGTTAAAAATCTTTTTTATGGGTTACTGCATCATTATAAGCTGGGGTATATTATTGATTTCTCTAAACACTTTAAAGTAAAGAATTTCTTAGATTGGACCTTATTTTATGTATCAAACAGATCAACAGTTGACTGATAATACTTCATACCTCGGGTATCTAGGCCTCGGTCCATGATGCCGTGTTTGACCTTCATGTGTCTGGTCAGATTCCCCTTCAGAGTGAACTTGCTTGGGCAGTACAGGCACTTGAATGGCTTGCTGTCAGAGTGCAAATGCATGTGGCCCATCAGATTATGCATTCTATTGAACTCTTTCCCACAGAGCTGGAGAGAGAACAGAATCAATCAGGCTACAGCATATCCATACCAGTGGAGACACATCAGACTCTAATGCAAAAGGCTTAGCAGTAAAATCACTGAGTTCAGCTGCTTTATTTTAGGTTCATAGGCTTGCAAGACGCTATGGGAAGTACCCTTATATCTTTTGCTCATGCTTTAAATACATTTTAGAATCACTTTCACAGAAATGCACAGAAAACACTGCTGTAAATTTAGCTGTAACCAAATAGTCAGAGGCAAGAGTAATCATGAATGAGTGAGCTGAGCTGAGGAAAAGGCCAGCAGACAGAGCCAGAAACTGACAGAGAAGGGCACTACTGTGCTGTCCTTCCTCTGCATTCTTTTTTTTTTTATTAGGGTGGGACTTTCCTTCAGGAGGAGAGAGGGACTGTAAACTGTCCAAAAGGACCGTGAGAAAACAGGAAGTGCTCCCAAGTACAAGAGAAAGCGAGATGAAATCTATTTGTGGGGCCTTTACTCGGGGGACGAGAGAGCCATTGTTACAGGGGCAGTTTGTGCGGCGATATCCTTCCTATGGACGAAGAGACGCACGACTGCCAAAAAACGCAGCTATCTGGTCATCACTTCAAGTCGCCCATCTCAGCCCAAGGTCACAACCTTCCAAAACAACAGGGACCCCCAAAAATATCATATAGATTTTAGGACACATCTGTCTAGAAACTTGTATATCTGTATTTACAGCTTTTAAATTTATTACAGAAGACTCAGGTTAGCCATGATAAGAATCAGAACAAAGCTGGAATCATTTTGTTGCATGTTATTAAATTTCACTCTTCAGACTGTAGAACTATAGCTGCCTATTCATGCTGAATCATGACTTGATAAAACCTAATAACAAAATGCTACCAGAAACTAGGTTCTTCTAATTCTCATCATCTATCCAGCCAAGATACGGAAGTCTGGTTTCCATAATAAGACTCCCGTATCTTGGTCTAGACTAGGTTATCTTATTGTAAATCACATCAGTAACGCACCTTGCATTTGTATGGCTTGATGTCAGAATGGACGATCATGTGAGCCTTGAGGGTCTGTTTCTGGACAAAGCTCTTGTAGCACAGGTGGCACTGATAGGCTCGGATGTTGGTGTGGATCAGAACATGGCGCTTCATGTTGGCCAGCAGGGTGAACTCACGTCCACATATGCGACACTTGTGCTCCTTCACTCCCTGAAAGGCATGAGGATCTTACTTCATGGAGAATGAGAGAGGTTTATCTTGATTGATATCAAAATATGCTAATAAAGTCCTCAATCTGTATGTTGTCACCACCTGTGCATAGCTTCATACAGTGTTTCCTAACCCTGGTCCAGAGGATACCCAATCTTTTTTTTTAATTCTAGTGTTTTTGCCATTGCAAAGTTTGTTAATGAGGTGTGCTAAGACAGGGAACCCATAAACGGGCTGTAAAACTCCACTGGAATTGCAGGTATTTGCTATTACATGCACTACTACTAAGTATCATTAAGTCATCTTCCACCTTCATATTAAATGCTGCACCTACCTTGTGGGTCAGCGTGTGCTGCTTGAGATGATGCGACTGGACAAACTCCATGCCACATTCACTGCAGATGTAGGGGCGAATGTCCTTGTGCTTCATCATGTGGTTCTGCAGCTGGCTGGGGTACTGGAAGCTCTTCCCACACTCACTGCAGTCATACTGGACTGGGCCACGGTGTGCTGTCAGGTGCCGTTTCAACTGGGCCAGAGTGGGAAAGTCTAAGCCACACTCCACACAGATGTTTTCCTGGCCCCTCTCATGCTTGAGTTCGTGGGCTCGCAGCTCACTGGGGTAGGCAAAGCCCCTGCCGCAGACCCCACAGCTGTAAGGCTTAACGTCACTGTGCTGCATCATGTGTCTCTTCAGGTGGCTGGTTTGGGTGAAGGCCTTGTGGCACACCTGGCATTTGTGGGGCCGGGCACCCTGGTGGGTCAACATATGTGTGTGTAAATGGCTCAGCTGCTTGAAGAGCTTGCCACATAGGCCGCAGCCATGAGGCTTGATGCCACTGTGGCCCAGGATGTGTGTCACCAGGTTGTACTTGGAGGTATAGGACTTCTCACACATACGGCACTTCCATCGCTTCTGGTCACCCCCTACGTCCACGTAGTAGCTGTCGTCGACATGGATGTTCAGACCCAGTTTCTCAGCCGAGGTAACTTTTGAACTCTCTTGGCTTCTTCGGCGGTATCTTAGCGCTTCATTTGCGTAGAAGTGATTGGGAGAAAGGTGCATGACTGGGCCAGGCATGACAAAAGGAAAAGGGACCAAATTTGGATGAAGAGGTGGAAAGAATGGAGGTGGTGGGGGACGGTGCAGTAGAAGTGGAGATGGTGGCCAGAGTGGCATGGGCTTGACGGTCTCCTGTTTGACTTGTACAGTATCATATCTGCTTAGGACTCGATGGAACTGAAGCCTGTTAAGATCTATCATCTCTGGGATGTACTTAGGAGGGTGAGGGCGTGATGGGATGGGATGGGCGATAGGGAAGGGAAGATGGGAGAGGTCAACACTTCTGGAGTCATCTGTTCTCTTGGGTTTATAATCGTTGGGGTCCATGTTGACAGCGAGTATGGGATGGCTGATGAAAGAACCTCTCAGGGAGGAAAACCTTGTGGTTATGGATCTAAACAAGTCCTCAAATCTTTGTTATGTAGGTTTTTTCTTTTAGCATCAACTGAGGATTTGTCCATCACTTTCCTATGGATAGAAAAATATGAGTCATTTTCATATTTCATATACCAACCAGTCATTCAAAGAGATGCTACTGAAAACCACCTAACTTTCTCAAGTGCTCCAGACAGAAGAAAGAAGGGATAAGTTCGCATCATCTATGCTTAAACAGGAAGTGCACTCATATAGACCAATCTCACTCCCTTTCATTTTTCGCTTCTCCATGTTGCTTTACTGGACTCGTCTTTCACTTCGGTACCACAAGCACTTCTCTTTTTTACACTTCGCTACATGACAAAGCTTTCTATCTTCTATATATATTTTAAAAGGTGAAATACGAAACTGTCCCGAATGTGTCAGTGACCAGCAGCATGTTATTGTTTGATTGCAGTTGACCTTGCTAAAACTGAGGGAACGTCAATGGGGAAGACTGAACAATAAAGAAACACAGGAACTTCAGCAGTTCTTCTTTGACCACATGTTAATTGTATTTTTTTTTCATGTTTCTGTCACTATTAGAATTAATCAGGTGAAAATTTCCACAAAACCTCATCAGATAATAGAGGAAGTAACACCTTAAACTCCTTTCTGGCTGATTGGAAATTGCAGAAATTGAACTTTACCACTAAGTTCATTCCATTCCCCATAAAACTGTGCTTAGCCAAGTCATGTACATAATCATTGTATACTGATGCATCAGTATACAATGATTATGTACATGACTTGTACATGAATCTTGTGCAACAAAAAGGTACATACATTATTAGATAGATAGATGCTATTATTTCCACCAGAAGTGCAAATAATAGCACTGTGCAAAAAGTGTATATAACTTAGTTAAGTAATATAATGTGTAATGTATTATAATATATCAAATATATAAAGCATGTATTTGGCATATTTTAAAAACAATAATGCTTAAACAAACATAACATTTACTATCCCTCTAAAAACATACTGTGCAAATCTTAGGTGTGATTTTGCATTTTTTCGTTTGAAAAATCCAAGTAGAATGACACATCATGCAAGCTTTGGAAACACAGATGCTATATATAGCAGTGCAGTGATCATTTATTAGTTTTTAAACAGTTTTGAGAACAATTTAACAGGTAAATTGACTTTCTCAGATGCTTAAGGTTTTTGCACACATTCTGTGAAAATACACATTCTTAGCATCAGTATAGATTGCATCACCAACAAGCGTGAGCAAAACTGAGACATGAAACCCCTACAAGAGCACTTGCCCTATAGTGTCCCATAAGAAAGATAAAAATGAAAGAAATAAGTGTGTTTCCTCTTGGGCTTTAGTGGAGATCTCAGTTAAATCACACTGTGGTCAGATTTGTTGAGAAGTTAGCTTTCATGTTTATAAGAACAAAGTACCTTCTCATTTTTAATGCTGTAAATAACCGTTAGCATTTTAATCTGGACCAAATAAATGTCTTATGTCTCCTTTTTTGTGCAAAGCTATTTCTCCCAAGCAATTGTAAGACAATCTCCTGGGCCATAAACAAGCAACCTACAGACAGGACAGTTGCAAAGTATTAATGGTTAAAGATACAACAGGTCCACAACCCAGTCATCCCTTTGCCACCACCTGTAAAACACCATGCACATGAGTGACAACAGTCTGCATGGCTCCCTGTCTCTGATATATTCAAATAATAAAAAGAGGCTCCTCCTCGCTCAGTGCCCTTGATTAGAGACTACTCCTACCCCTGCCCAGCAAGAGTGCGTGTTAGCATGGAGCTAGCAGCCCCCAGGTGCTTACCTGATGCTTGCCCTGCGCTCTGGACAATGAGCCTCCAGCCCAGCAGACAGCATTTGAAGTGACTTAAGAAAGAGAACAGGAACAATCACTTTGTTCCCATTTTCAGATGAGTACCTTCGGAGAGAAGGAAGGAAGGGAGGGGAGAGGAAGTCAACAAGCCTGTGCCTTCCTGACAAAAAATAAGGAAACACTAGATAGACATCTCCATTCCTCTTCAAGCCTTTTGCTGTTGTGTGGTTGAGAACAGAAATAAAAACCACTAAATCTATGCATTGTGGAGGACATTGTATATATTAATGTAGATTCAGAAATGGAGACTGGATGGAGGTACATAGTCTAAAACAGGCAATAGCCTATAAAAGGAAAAACTTGAAGAATATCATCTCTCTCATTCTCGCTCTCTCTCTCTCTCTCTCTCTCTCTCTCTCAATCTCTCTCTCTCTCTCTCTCTCTCTCTCTCTCTCTCTCTGTGTGTGTGTTTGTGTGTGGTGTGTGTGTGTATGTGTGACTCCTGTTTGATGGTGAAGTATAAAAGAAACAAAAATGGAATAGGTTTTTAGAAAGTTATATATATATATATATATATATATATATATATATATATATTTTTTTTTTTTGGCTAGATACTTTGAATAACTCCCATTTTAAATCCGGCACCCAAATGGAAACATTGTATAGCTGTCAGTTGAAAGACAAGAACTTTCACTATTTAAAAAAAAGGTGTACATGCCTGACAAATGAACAAACAGAATGCAGAAGCATATAATCTTTTTTCTTATTCATTTTGTTTCATATCCAGGAATGGGAATTACTTTCACTCTCTGAAATCTCACTGTAGTGGTACCTTTTGCTCTGACTGTGGTAGTACCCTCAATGGCAAAGAAATGGTACCTTTACTTAGGGAACACAATTATACCATATTCAGTAATAATTGTAACCATTAAATTTGTGTGTATTGCATATAGCCTGCCACATTTAATCTCCAGGACTTTTATTATATTATTATAATTTTTCACAACTCTATAATGAACAATTACAAATATTCCCCTCTGCTTCTGGAGGAGAGAATGTAATGAAACTTTAGGGAAGACAACTGGACTGTAAAACTCTTGTACAGTTAAAGGTACATTTATCCTGTTTGTATCTTTAGTGACAGTAATGTACCTATGCCGTACCTTTGTTCTGACTGTGAAGATCTGCCTAAAGTACAAAAAGTATCTCCTTAAAATTTTGTAATTTATCAAGCCGGAAGACATTAATTGAGCAAATCTCATGGTAGGCAGAAAACCAATTACCCTGATGATTGCCACATCATGTTTTAAGTCTTATTACAACAGTTAACCCATTGACCCAATCAAGAGACAGTTATTTCAATTATATATTAGAGAACAGGAAAGGCCAGCGCATGTGGACATGTGCGTACAAGTGTATGGGTTGGGCTTAAGCATTTAAAGGATCCAGTGGTGGCCGTGTTTTGAGTCAATTTTAAATGCATATATTCCACATACATTAAAATAATTAATTCATTCATTATCTGTAACCACTTATCCAGTTCAGGGTCGCGGTGGGTCCGGAGCCTACCTGGAATCACTGGGCACAAGGTGGGGAAAGAGCCTGGAGGGGACGCCAGGCCTTCACAGGGCGACACACACACACACACACACACATTCACTCACTTATGGACACTTTTTATTCGCCAATTCACCTGCCAACTTGCCTTCCAGCCAATTCCACACATTGCTGCTCCTAAGGTGGGAAAGTGACGTGTTGCTGCATCTTTTCTAACACAGATGACTCTAATACAGTGATTTGGATAGCTCAAAGATTTTGGAGGAGTAAACTAACAAGCTAGTTTTTATGTCACCTGCAGATTAAGGTAGTAATAGTACTACACAGACATGACAATATGAAACTTGTGGTGTAGAATATTCCATACATTTATCAGGCTGTATACACAGAAAAATAAATATACATGAATTCCATGGTATTTGATTGCAATAATTAGTAGCATCATTGCTGGGCATGTGACTCCTTTTGGGCCTCAAACCTTATACCTAAAGAGCAGAACAGTTGATAATTAATTTCAGTAAGTGAAGAAAGTGTGCAAATACATAAGGCCTGTTTTTAGTTTGAGTAACTGTTCTTGTCTCATCATCTCCATTCTGCTCCTTTGGAAGATGCATGATCACGCACACAGATCTGTATCAACCCTATGCGAGACCTTAAGCCAAGTGGCTTCATAATCAGCGACCTGATCAGTTGCCATTATTAACTGGACTTATTAGGGTTGAGTCATTAGACTTAAGCAGTAGAGGTGAGGCCATGTCACTCGCTTCGCTCATCAGGTGAATATAAAAAGGCCGTGTTTTAGACAAACTCCTTAACCATCTTGTCTTCTGCTCATCTGCTCAACTGCCAGAATCAGAAGAGCATCAAGCAGTAAGTAACCTCATCCGTCTTTTGGTGTCTTCTATTTACATGCATTACTCTATCATTCCTCAGTTTAAACTGTACATTTTAGAAAATGTATTATTGTCTACTGTCATTATACTAATCCTTTCCTTGTTATTTTTTTCCAGCTATGCCTGGGACCACACTCTATGTGTCTTTGCTGTGCCTTCTTTCTCTCGCCTCGGCCTGCTATATCTCCAACTGCCCGATAGGTGGCAAGAGATCCCTCATAGACGCACCCTCTCGAAAGGTATGATTGCATGCCTGATATGAGGTACTGTTAGGACACTTTATGTTATTCGACCTGAAAACACGTTGCATAAATGTTAAAAAATATATATATTTTATCCCAAAATCACGTAAGGAATGTTTTAGCATTTTTTTTTACATTTGTCTTCTTCCTCCTTCATCTGAGAAGTATAAAATCAAAATAGAATACAATTAAGAAAATTGTAGAAAAGTAACTTTTAATAATAACTAAGCATTTTTTTCCTCAAGAGACTGGGTTATATTTTTCCCATTTCCTCATATATAATCATATAATTTCCACAAGAAATCATCATCAATATAGATCTTGCCAAACATAAACAAAGGTGTAATTGTTAGTAATTTACAGTCCAGTTAATGTCTTGAGCACATGAGAAACATTAATGTACTGTTTCTGTATATTTGCTTATATATTTGAGTACATATAGGAAAAATACATTATGACATGTAAATGCTCCATAACATTTGTTCATGACATTTTCAGTTTAAAGAGTTTAAAGAGTTTTTAATAGCTGAATATATAAAAGCAGCAAATATAAATAAATAATAATAATAATAAAAGGAATTGTGCGTTACAATGCAAAAGTCTGTTCTCTGTATAGACAAATTTTTAACTTGTCTAATTCATTTTTAACACAAATTTTTAACTTGACAGCTTGACCAGTGGCACCTAAACATTTGAGGCTGGTTGTATTTTCCATGTGAAATTCAGTACATTCTCCCTGCTGCAGTGTATGGCGTGTGGTCCTGGAGACAGGGGCAGATGCTTTGGGCCCAGTATCTGCTGCACTCCAGGACTGGGCTGCTACCTGGGTTCTGCAGAGGCAGTGAGCTGTGTGGAGGAGAACTACCTGTCCAGTCCATGTGAGAGTGGGGGGAGAGTATGTGGATCTGAGGGAGGACGCTGTGCTGCCCCAGGAATCTGCTGCCACTCAGGTCAGTGTGGTATCCTACCCATAGTAATGTCAGGCTACTGAGATAAGGGCAACTTCATTTTACAGCTTCTTAGAAACTGTGCCTTGATTCACAGCAGCAGCTGGACATTGATTTGCTGGCACTAAATGTGAGAGGTGTCCAGTGATCACTTTTAGCATTGTTTTATAAGCTATTTCTGCTGTGACAGATCTACTGCAGTTGCATTACATAAACATTTATTTTCCTGTTATGTGGCACAATGTGTCTGCAATGTACTGCCTACTTGCAGACAGAGCTCTACACTTTAGTACATATAGTACACTCATTTATTTAGTGCTTATGCATCTGTTAAGTTCAAATGTACCTGGCTTTTAAGTAAAATGTTATTAACATTAGATTAAACTGACTCTCTATCTGAAAAATAGAGATGAGTGGAAAATTGTTTGCTCTCCTCTTTTGTTCCACAGAGGGCTGCAGCTCTGATCAGTCATGTTTGGCTGAAGATGAAGCTGATCCAGAGAATAATGAGGGTCTTGGTGGAGACGTGCTGATTAAACTCCTGCATTTGGCCAGACAGCACCCGGCCAGCAGAACTCACCAGTGAGCCTCTGAGGACCGCTGGCGTGGATTAGTCTGGTCTTTATATGAGTGGAACAATGGGTCTTATGTAATTTAATGCACTTGCCTTTGAAATGACTTTATATTAAATGTAGCTGGGGTGTATTTTATGTATAGGCATGTATACTTAAAATATATTCATAACATTAAGGCACTGACTGTACTACTAGTGTACTCCTGGAATATGGTTATGTGTTCATAATAAATGTAGAGAAGGAACCATATTGTCATTTGTATCTTCATTATCTGTGTTTCTCCCAGCTTCAGTATGATGTCATTTTGATCTCATGGTTGTAAAACAGTAAGGAGATTTACATGTCGAAGCTCCAATCTGTTAACGAAGTCGGCCCTTTCGTGCTTTATCTCCTGAACACTCATATCTGTCCGACTGCTTATTGAAGTGTTGTGCAATGTGGAGTAGACTATTTGTGGTAAATTATGTTATATGTAAGAGCACTTTGGAGCATCCGCATATTTAATACTTTTCTGTGGAGATTATACAAACTGTGCATAACTGAGCAACTGTGTCTACAATGAGTGCACCTTAAAGTGGCGGAATAAACTAATATAATAAAGAAAAATAAATAAATAAATAAATATAAATTAAAAATATAAATATAAATAATAAAAAACAACCTTTGGATGTACAGTGTGGGCTGTGAATCCAAAAATACCTCTGAGCTAGGACATTTGCTGAAACAGGAGACAGTGCTGATACCCTCACACAGTCATATGTTAAATTTGAACAACCCAGTCAAATGACATGATAAAATACGGGTTTTCCAATTTTGTAGTGTACAGTTTGCATTGTGAGTGAGTATATTAGCTGAATCTGTTTATCTATGTTTTATTTTCAGCAACTGTGCATTAAAATGTGGAAAATAGTTTTCATTTAGAAGATATTTACTTACTTACTTCAGTATTCATTTGAACAGGGGTTCCCAAACATTTGCAAATGACCCTCTAGATGCAGGACACATTGATTACTAGAGGTTTTCATATGCACCAGATTAGCATACCTTTAAAGGCTTGTCAAAGAAATTAGTCTTTAGTCTGCATTTGTGTGCAACAAAAACCAGTAGAAAGTTTTCTTGCCAAGCAGCCAAAAGCTGAAGTCCAGTTTGTCCATCTGTGTCTTATTTCAGATAAGGCCAGGCAATGACAAACTGATAATAGACATCGACTGAGACAAGAAACCCTTAGTACAGAGTCCAAATAAGCACTAACATCAATATTAAAAAAGCACAGATTCATGACCTTGGTCAACAACAATATTAAAATAATTAAGATATAAATACAAATATGCTGACATTGATGTCTTCGCAATCAACACAATAAACAATAAATACATTTGGCTCCTTATAAACTGCTTAATTATTTGTTGTAACTGACACACTTGCCAAGCAATTATAGGACTGGATTCTAGGAAACTGGGTTAAAAAAATAAAAAGACACATCTGGTAATCAATATGGCAATATTACTTAAAATGACATATGTTTATTTATACACATATAATGGCTCTGTATGACAATGGCAAACAGCTGCAGCAACAACAACAATCATTTTTTTTACTATATTTTTTTTCCCCCAAACACAAACTTACAAGGCAGAACAGCTAAATACCTCAAAAGATTAAAAAGCAAGTCAGCAGGATATGTAATTAGAAATGAACACGTCTAGTAAATGGTACACCCCATCCTGTAATACATAGCAAATCTGACAGGACATAACAGAACTGAGCTCTTCGATCTGCTCCTAAGGTTTGGAAACCCATGTTTAAGCTGTTAGCTGAGGAAGTGATAGGAACACAGATCAATGAAAGATGATTTAAAGCATTCTTCTGTGACTCATATCAGTTCTTGGAAGATTTGTGTACTTTCCACATTAAACTTACAATCCAAAAACTAGTTAGATGCAATTAAATCATGCTCAAAGATATAATCATGATTCCTTGCTTATGACTGGTGCGGAAGCTGATGAGAGAAATGGGTGAAGGTTGACATTAGGGCCAATTTGAGGCATAGGTCATCATCAGTCTAAGGTCAGATCTGATCTTGGCCAGTCTTCCCACATAGCCACGTTTAATCTACAAAATGCTCAGGTTTATTATGTATACTGACAATTACATTTCGCAACTCTTGGCCAGTGTGAGCAGGGAGCATCTCCACCTTCTGTGGTTAATCATTAAAGCTCTATGAAAATATAAAAAGCCTCTGGAGCCAGGGTTCTTCTCCTCACACTCAGCCTTACACAATGTCCTTCTCTGGAAAATACCAGCTGGAAAGCCATGAAGGCTTTGAGGCTTTCATGAAAGCTATTGGTAGGATTTGCCTGGGGGAAATATCTCAAAATGGCGGTGCAAGGAATAGAAATTGCTTATTAAATAAACTTACAGACAAATGACTGAACTGCTATGTAACAAGAACTGGCTTTGGAAAAAATCATTTGGATAGAGAAAAGATGCTAGAATTTGGCATGGGTTTAAACCCCTTAATCTGTCCATTTTTTCCCTTTTTCTACTAGGTATCATTCAGTAGCTTGAAATGTATGTATTCAATAAAAAAGCTCCTCTATTTCATTAACCATAGCAGAAACTGTAACTTCTTACAGGTCTTCCTGATGATGTCATTGAGAAAGGCAAGGACATCAAGAGTACATCAGAAATTGAACAGAATGGGGACGACTTCAAAGTGACTGTGACCACAGGATCCAAAGTCCTGATCAACTCCTTCACTGTTGGTCAGGAGGCCGAGCTGGAGACCCTGACTGGAGAGAAAATCAAGGCAAGGCTCTGTTCTCTTTGATTGATCTCTGTCTTTTCATTATACTGCCTGATGCTCTACTTAAATGCAATGTAACCTATATCCAAAGAAAATGCTAGAATGGTCACCCTTTTTTGAAACAGTAAACTGCCAGGAGGTCCAGACATACATTTCCCATTCTTGTAACTGCATGCCATATATAGTAAGCGCTTATCCAATTCAGGGTCGCAGTGGGTCCAGAGCCTACCTGGAATCATTGGGCGCAAGGCGGGAATACACCCTGGACGGGGCGCCAGTCATTCACAGGGCAACACAAACATTCACACATTCACACTTTTGAGTCGCCAATCCACCTGCAACGTGTGTTTTTGGACTGTGGGAGGAAACCGGAGCACCCGGAGGAAAATCACACGGACACGGGGAGAACACACCAACTCCTCACAGACAGTCACCCGGAGCGGGAATCAAACCCACAACCTCCAGGTCCCTACCTGCTGCGCCACCGTGCCGCCCTCCATGTATAGTAGTTTCATAAATATGTGTTATCTTCTAGGCTGTGGTGGTGAAAGAGGGCAACAAGCTGAAGGTCACTCTGAAGGGCATTGAATCAGTTACAGAACTTGCTGATGCCAATACACTGATCAATGTGAGTACAAACCCAGAAATGTTGATGTTTGTTGATACACTAGACCTTGCTATGCTTTGATGATTTCCAGACTCTGTCTCAGTCTCAGTTTGTTATGACGCTCACAAAAATGAACTAGGTCAAAAAGGATTCTTCTGAGTGACTAAGCAGAGAAACCATTTTTGGTTCCCCAAAGAAGAACCTTTTTTTTTTAAAGTATCAGTCGATGAAATTGTGAAGAACCCTTGCAGTGAAGATCTGTGCTCTAAAAGTTAACAATAAAGGGTTATTGAATGACGGCACACAAAGAACCATAATTTGTTCTGAAAAGAAAGTTTTAAAAAGTGAATGGTGAAAAATAAAAAAGTTTCACACTCATGCATCTCATTCATAAACATGGAATAAGTATCCACTAAAAGTGGTTCCTCTATGGCATCATCCAAAAAGCCTTTTGGGAACTTTTAAGAGTTTTTAAGAGTATAATAAAGAGTCTAGTGCCAACCATGTTCTGCTATATGTGTACAACCCAATTATCTTCTTCTTAATATTCTTCATAATGCTTGTTTGACTAGATTGGATACAATACAGTTCATCAAAGCACGATTTAAAGTTTTAAAATGAACTTTAAACTATGCTTGAAGCCAGCCCCCCAGGACTGAACATTATCTAAAACTGTGCATTTTTTAACCGAAAAGTAGACTATAAACTATAATTCCTGTAATAATGTTTATGTCCTGTTAGCACTACATGTTCTTTACTAGTTAGACCTTGAATCCAAATGCCAGTTCTGGATTTTATAATCACTGGCAAGTAAGACCTAAAATGGCCAACCAGTTACATCAACAGGTCATCCAAGCACAATTTTAAAGTTAGAATTTTAAACTATGCTTCAAGCCAGTCTTCCAGGTCTAAAATGCTCTTAAATTATGTTTTTTTTTCAACAGAAATATACACTATGTACTTTGAATGATGTTGATGTCCTCTTAGTACTACAAGTTTTTACTAGTTAGACCTTGAATCCATATACCACCTCTGGATTTCATAATCATTGACAAGTAAGACCTAAGGTGCCCAATCAGTTACATCAACAGTTCAAGTAATTACAAGAGAACACCCAATAAAGATTGGAAACAAGATTCAAGGTCCAGATTTGAAGATCTTTGATGTAGTTAATGCTTTACCAAAGATGCATATGACCAAAAGATGGTGCTATGGTTACCTTCACAGACCCTGACTCTTGGAAACATCACCTACAAGAGGATCAGCAAGCGCATGTAATGACACATCAATCTGTGAGGCTTGGAAAAAGTGTAAAAATGCTAATAAAAAAAAAAACTTTTGTAACATGTAATTATGTTGTTGTATTTGCTGTCACAAATTCATTCATTACTGATACCTGTAACCTGATATTGTAAAGACATGTTCACATTTCTCAGCCTTTCAAATCATGACAAATTTATTAGCAAAAAAAATATACACAAACGTGTGGCTCAAAAAAGAAAAAAAAGTAATTTGTGAACTAAAAAAACAAGATTTAGAAACAATGCTATCCAATTCAGGATATTATCAAGAAAATTGCATATCAAGAATTGCATAAACATATCCCAGGTAGTTTTAAAACAGCTCTCGGTGGCACTGGAAACTGGCCTGAGTCTCTTTAATCACAGTGATAACATTCATGTTGGGAGAAGATGATAATGGTAAATGTGTGAAGGTTGTGTGAGGTCACTTCCTGCGAAACAAGCTTTTGACGCTTTCCTCCATTGGTTCTGCCATCATCTTCATTGGCTGGTTCTTTAGTGCTGCCTCCCGCATGGTGTGATAGACGTACTCATTCTGCTTGAACATACGCAGCTCCATTTCTGACTGCACACGCATGGCCTGAGAGGAAAACAGCATTACAGTCATTACAAAGAAGAAAAACCTACTAATCTACTACTAAACTAATAAAAGGTGTTACAGTTAATTTTTACTGTACTCCCTTACCCCATCTGTTGTATAGCTAAGGTAATTGGTATAACATAGCCCCACCGCTTTCCAAACAACAGGTTTTAGGTTTTAGTTCCCATCTTAGACAACCATACAATATACCAGCAAGAATCCTTGGACAACACTCATTAAAAGTATCATTGTAATATAATTTATTAAGAAATATTAAGATGATCTGGATAAGTTGGTCAACAAAGTGTATTGTTGTCTTATATTTGCTACTGGAGCTGGTTCTATGAGGCTAACGTTGCTAACAAGTCATATAAACTCATACTCGACCAGTTAGCATTTTGGAAAGTTTTTGCAAATATTATTTGCAATGCTACAGCAACGCTAAAGCATGGGTCAGTATAACAGTATGCCATACAGTGTCAGGTACCACAGGTACCAACATAGCTTAATACCGTTTACACTAGCCATAATATTCTATTGCTACTATTTTAGAGATCTCCCTGTTAAACCATTTACTTTTTCTGCAAATAATCATGATGGAGTATAATTCCCAGTAAATGCTTTTGACAAAATGTACAAGCGAAAAACAAGTTTTTGATGTTGAAAAGCATTTTAATGCCTTTATTTTACATAGTTTTTGACATCAAGAAAACAGCAGTACATTTTATTTTGGCAAGGCCATCTTTGTGGAGAGCCATGAATTGATTTCACCACTAATTACTCACTAGGGGCCCAATGCTATGTCATATGTCAAATGCAGGGAGCCGGCAGTGCCTTAATTAATCTTATAACAGAGTTACATGGGAATTTTTATTCCACATTTGAGGCAAGTAGCAAGTGATAATTTGAACATGCAGTTTCCCCAGGGCTAATTGGCAAGATATATTTTTCTATTACTTATTAGCTACATTAGCTTATTAGCTTCATCACACAAAGTTCAAGCAGCAAAGCTGAGAGTGATGGACATTTCAATAATATGGCTTTACCTCTAGGTCCTTAGTGATGGGGTGGGTTGGTCCATGGGTGACCAGGAGAATGGCGTAAGCTTTGCAGATCATACCATGCCCAACTTCTATGTGTCCAGCCTGCCAGTGGATCACTCCCGCCCTCATTGTGGCCATTCCCAGTTGAGCATTGTTTGGATGGTAAAGTTTTCTGTTTTATGGGTGCAAAAAAAAAAAAAAACATTGTGAAAGACTGTTTAAAAGGGATAGAATATGTGTATTTCTAAGATCCATTAATAACAGACTAAAGCTCTCAAAGACCTATACATACATGTATCCATCTACCATCTTGCGTGCATAAATAGCTGCCTCCTCAAAGAACTGGAGATATGACAGGACTTCACTAAGTGTGCTCCACATCTGAAGCTGGTAGATGTGAGTATCGGCCAGAACATTCTCCTGCTTCTCCACACACTCTCGACAGACCTTTACCACCTACACAGGGTGCACCACAAGAAGAACAAATTGTCATGTCATTGTAAATATAAGTTTCAACATGGAGTGATTTATGAATAAAGGCACAATACACAGACGTCAATCAGATCTAATTAGAGTTCATTAACATTTTTTAGTCTAAAAGGCACAGTGACAATATCAGAGAATTTAACTGTAAGGTATGCTACATGCTTCTTGCAACCTCTATTTAGAGTCTTCACACTTACATATTCCGTCTACAAAAAGAAAAATTCATTGAAAGATCAGAGAAACAAATAAGGTTCTTCTATTTGACAAAGTTGTTTTTAATATCATAAACTTTAGGTAAAGGCTTTCATGAAATATAGGGGCAAAATATGTGGTCATATCAGAAATACCTCGTTGTAGTTTGCGTCTATACGAGCTTTCTCCACCTTCTCTAGCATCTTAGCACTGTATTCTGTCACTTCCTTTACCTTCTCTTCTGGTACCTTTGATGTAGAAAGAACAGTGAGATATTAAATACATTTATTTCAACATGGAATATGCAATGGAAATGCTGTGAAAAGCTGATTTATTAATTAGATTTTTTTAGAAAACAACTTGCATGGATATCAGGGGTGTAAATCTTTGACACAAGAATTTGATTGATTTGATCTTTAGGAGATTATTTAATGAGTCCTGAAATCCATGCAATTAGATTAAGTCAGATGCCCTAAAAATTGTTGCTTCCTAATGAAAAACATGTATCTACAGCAGTAGATGTAGTAAACTACATCATTTGAACACAGCAGCTGCCATTCTCATTGTGTAAAAAAATGAATGATGAATGGAAGAATAGAAATGCTCCAAAATTCATTAATTCTCTGTAAACACTTTTCCAGTTCAGGGTCACGGTGGGTCCAGAGACTACCCGGAATCACATGGCACAAGGCAGGAACACACCCTGGAGGGGGCGACAGTCCTTCACAGGCAACACACATTCACACATTCGGACACTTTTGAATCCACCTACCAAAGTGTATATTTTTGGACTGTGGGAGGAAATTCGAGCACACAGAGGAAACCCACACAGACACAGGGAGAACACAGGATCATGGAGCTGTGTGACACTACCTGTTGTGCCCCTGTGCTGCCCTGCACCTAAATGGAATAAAATCTTTTTCATTGACTATCACTGAAAATTAGGAAGGTTTTTTCCTTCTCCTGTGAGGTTACTATTTTTTTTTTATTTTTTTTTTTGGGAGTTTTCAGTGCAGTACAATCAGCACCTTTAGACTGATGCAACTTTCTAGCTCGGTTAGGTTTTATTATTCCATATGGAAAATAGTGAATGGAGTCTCCTGTCTTCATGGCATTCTCCTGAGACAAAGTATCATGACCTACACTGTGTAAAAGGCCGAGCCTCATGCAACCTGGAATCCTGTTCCTCGTCTAATGAATCAACAGAAAAACACTACAGGATCTAAAAATAGTACCTCCACACAAAGGCTCCTGGACCTGAGCCCTGCACTGCAACTGATAACTAAATGAGTGCTGATACTCTATTTTTTTCCTCTCTTTCAGCCCATGAGGTCAATATGCATTTTCACAGCTGGGGCTCTGGAGCATTAATGCATGGAAAGCCTTGTGCCATGCACTAATGAATACAATTTGGCTTACTTGAACAGATTGACTCTTGCTGAATGAAACAAGCATCCATAAAGTCACGTTTATACTGTGGATTTACATGAAAATGAAGAAATTGGAGCCTATTTTCATACAGTAAATGAACCTTTGGGTACCTCTCTCCAGAACACTATGTACTGTAGCACAATCATATTCATGACACTAAAGTGAATCAAGGATATTAATGAATAAATGATTGGAAATGTTATTTCAACCACAATATAAATGATGCTTTCATGATGCTCCAAAGTGTTTTTGAACATCCTTAAGTCTGTTAAGTCTTTTAAAGACAATGGACACATAGTTTACGAAATATATAATGTACATTATATATGCATACATTGCCAAATTGAAATTAGCCCCAAAACTATAAAAAAGCTTATTTAATCAAGAAAGAACAAAACAAAGAGGAGGCCTTTCTGGTACATTCATTCAAATTATACCATTGGAACCTGTGACTGAATTTGTCTGCAGTATTCCCCATAAATCTGCTCAGTCTGTGATGTTTGATTAGCTTGGTAGAACATTTGTATTAAAAAAAAGTCTTTGAGCCTACCTTAACACCATCCACCTCTGCACCGGCCATTTTCAGGTCATCTTTTATTTTGTGGATGCAGTGTTCACAGGTGCAGTCGAAAAAGTACTGCTGCTTGAGCATGCGCTTGCGCTCCTCTGACACGTTCAGATAGTCCACATATGACACCATCAATTCCTCTCCCTCGCTGATCTTCCCCAAGGCTCGGAGCTCAATTCTGTAACATAGGAAAAAGGAGGGTTATGCCCAGGTATAGTCCAGGACCAGTTTAGTCAGTTCCAGTTCTGACCTCTCGCAAAATTTCAGATGAAACAACTGAACTGATCACAAGTTTGTATCGGCCACCAAAATCTGTTGTATATAATAACATCACGGCAGTTCCCCAGATCAAGTAAGTAGAGAAATAACACTCTGACACAGAAGAACATACAGAATCCAAACACCCTGACAATGACTTCTGCATGTCAGTCAAACAAAATTTGTATATTGACCTAGAGGATCATATACAAGATCTTGACTTGATCTGACTTTATTTTGACAAGTAAAAATCTACTCTACACAAGTAACAAAACAAGTAACAAACAACACAACAGACAGAAGACATGTGCACATGAACACAGATACACATCTGGAATTAGGTGAAGGTTAAAAGCATGAAAAGAACCTTTATTGGCACAATGGACCAACCACCCAGTAGCATTAGCCATCCTGATTCAAAACTACCTAGGTCAGCTAGGTTACAACAAAATGTATTTAATATTGTACCAGCAATATGCAAATGTCCATGTTATTGGAGTTACACTGCAATCTGCAAATTTAAAAATTTATTCTGAAAAATGTCCTTATATGTATTGGTCAATTAATTGGTCTAAGTTTAAGTTGGTTCTGGTTAATGAAGATGGCTGCATTTGGGTAGGTGATTGTCAAACGTTGTGATTAAAGGGGTGAACAGCAAGTGAGAAGAAGACCTTAGCTACTGAGTTCAGGCTAAACAGACCCACCTCGTCTGAGTATGAAACAACGTATTGACGCTCGATTGACTGAAAGACAAAGCAAAGCATACTGAAAGACTGGAGGCCCCAGGAACAGAAGCCCGATTTAATCCCACCTCACCAATAATCATCTGAACTTCCTCTGCCTTAACATTTTAGGCCAAAACCTATAATAATAACTGTAATATTCATTCAAGTAAGTGATCCAACTTGTACGCAATTACTGAAGATTTTTCTATCTAATTATGCCACATTTAATTATACTCACAATTTTATTAGAGTTAGAGTATTCACACTTTTTTCCTTGATATTTGTTCATGCCAGTAACATGTTTTCAACTGGCAATGGCATTTCAGTGTACAGTAATGTGCTTACGTCTTAGATGTTTTTACATTGCACAGTTTTGGGATGTTTTGTAACAGTGCTTTAGTTGTAGTTGGATTTTTTAAATTTTTTTTTATTGAAACTGTTATGATATGTCATACTTATTTCAGTTAACTCTGGAGGTTGAAAGTAAACTTAAACTACAACCATAAGTTTCATTGTTTCCCAATTGGGTCAGTTCTTGTTTTTGAATGTGCAGTGTATACAAACTCCCTGTAACATGGCCAATAACATGTTTAAAGTGTCATAAGCATGACACAGCTAAAACAGACACTATGACCCTTGACCACACATTGCACATGATATAAGTGGGGCCACAGCATTTCAGTGAGTGCATACACTGCATGGTCAATAAACATCACATGAGCTATTTTGCTCTGCTCAAAAACGTGGTTTCTGTTGGTTTTCCCCCACAACACCAGTCTAGCCCAAAATCACTTCCCCTAATCTTTCACTTCACATTCTTACTTCCTTCAAACATTCAGTGCCTCATACCTTACCCACTTCCACTAACTATTTTTTTTTACCTGTATCCTTTCTTAAACCTTTTACTGTTACAGTAAACAGAAGACTGCTATTGGACTTACTTGCCATTATTGAGGATGACCGTGCAATTTGGCCAACAGTCATGATTAACCAGACAGAGATTGGGGAACAGACCAACTCCAACTGCCTGCAAGCCTCTCTGGTCACTCACCATGAAGCCATTGCAGCCGATCTGTTAGAGCAGAAAGGTGCAAGTAAGGTTTTGCTATTTATTTATTTATTTATTTTTGAAAAGCAGCTATTTTTGTAAATATACAGGCAAAGTAAAAAGACAATGTAAAAACTAAACCGATATTTATAATATGTACCACTCCAATTATGTGTGAGATCCTGTCAACTGTGTGCTGCTTGCAGGTTCTGGGCCAATAGTCTAAAAAGTTGTGAACATCCACTTTGAGGTCCTTCAGGTCATCCTCAGGGAGATCAGAGATGTGGTCCTCCAAGTCATCAAGCGTGGTCAGTTGTGTGTCTGAAACCACACCTCCCTCCTTGTCGAGACGCCACATAATACGAGCTGCCAGGCTACACAGAGACATCAAAGCAATTACTTTGTCATTTCTGTTGTTTCTGTCTGTCCTAGTTAATGGAAGTGGAGTTGTAAACAAAAAGTAATTAAAGTAATTTGCACACTTATTATCATAACATTATAGTAACATAATAATAAAAAAATGTATAAAAAATAATTAGCCTATACATTATTTTTAAACAATATTTTAAACAGTATTTTAAACAGTATTTTACAATGTTTTCTAGAGCTTTTATGGTTTCATTTAAACATTAGAACAACAGACATTTTTACACTCTACTATGACACTTATGTTACAGCTGTACATTGTAATCGCATGTTCCCTTCATTTTTTTTAAGATTATCATAGTGTCATACAAGGTCTTGTTTTGACGGTGTTGAATAGAAGCAGTAAGTTTGATTATACTGAAATGATCACCCCACACCTCCCCAAACCCCTCTCTATTCAGTCTTTCCTATTTCTGCTTTCCCATTCATCCCTTCCCTTCCTCCTACCCCTTTCCCATCACACCCTCAGGCGCTCACCGGATGTTTTCATTGGGCGCTTTGCCATAGCCCTTAATGGCTGCACACTCCTGTTTGTGTTCTTCCCAGGCCGCACGCTGACATGTGCGGTCACAATATTGAGCAAAGCGGCACTGACCACATCGATGAAGCTTCGGCTGCCGACGGAAACAAGAGTGGCACACATTTGCTGCAAAACTGGAGCGCAGAGAGAGAGAGAGAGAGAGAGAGAGAGAGAGAGAGAGAGAGAGAGAGAGAGAGAGAGAGAGAGAGAGAGAGAGAGAGAGAGAGAGAGAGAGAGAGAATTCAGAAACAAAGCATCCTGTGAAGAAATGATTGCATATATTGTCTTATACTCATACACAGCTCCAGTGTTAAAATGAAAATCTAGTGCTGAATCTATGCCATATGTATTAGGTCGTGGAGTAGTGGCGTGGTATTTTTAGGAGTAATGGAGTTGGAGTGGCATTGTGTCTACAGTCAGCAGTGAACTCACAGATCACTAATGTGATCAAATCCTCACACAAATCCTCCAACATCTAGCATATAGCCTTCCCAGAAACAAACTCTATTCATTTCAGAAGAAATGTCAAAAGTATCTGGTCAGATACTGTAGTAAATATAGTATAGCATACCAACTGAGAAATGAGCATGTTCTGTTCTGTTCTGTTCTGACTGAATGTGATCAGTGTTACCCCTGATTTAATCCTTTTAGTAATTAATATCTTAACCATGAAATAGTTGCTTATTATAAGTATATACTTGTTCTTATATAAGAATTAATAGCCAAAGTAAAACAAGCACATGTGTGTTGTACATGTAACTTTAGACCAGTAACTTTGTTAGACCAGATGGAAGCAGCACGACAGAGCAAAAGTAGAGGTCATTCGCTTCTGATAAGAGCTGCAATGCCATATAAGGTTACCAAGACCTTTGGATAGAGGAATACTCACTGGCCACAAATAAGGGCTACTATTACAAAGCAAGTAGCATGTTAATTGTAATGTAATAGTAGCCACAAATGTGTAAAATTGCACAAGCCATTTAAAGAAAAGCACAAGCATTTCTTTAAAAATCCTAAGTATATTTATGAATTACCAGCAAATACTTGTGCTGCCCCTAAAACACCAACAAAATTCTTTAGCTTGGATGTAGAATCTTTACACTTTAAATTAGACACAGGTTCTTTAAGCTTTAAAGTTGTTCTTCATATATTACATTCGCTGAAAGGTTCTGCAGGGAACCAAAATTTGTTCTTCTTCATGAACCCTTTTAGAACCTTTATTTCTAACAGTGAATGTGTAGAACAGTGTTCTAGAGTCGTGTCACCCCTTCACACTGTTCCAGAGTTTTGTCTCCCTTACACTGATCCCCCTTTCATTCTGTTCTACAATAATTTCCCCATTCCACTTCAGTTTTTATGAACTGATAACTCAAATATTGTATTTCTAAATGTAATTCTAAGGACAACATCCAACATCAGAATGCTAGTCTCTCTTGGAGTTTGTTGGGTCAGGGTGCTCTGGCCTTTAGTGAGCCCAGATGGTTCTCTACATGACTCACCTGTCAAACACCACGGCAGCAAAGCAAGGTTCTGCAAAGAGTACATCCCCAGCCCATACTTCTTTAGTAGCCCTGAGACCGCGTCCCTTTCCTGGTGAGTCAAACACTTCCACGTTCTCCATGCTTGCAGTTAGGCAAGGTGTATGAGTCTCTCACTTCACTCTCTATTACACTGTAGAGTTAAAGTGCCCTTTAGATCATCAGCTTTAACAGCTGGGCATTCCACTACCACCTTCTAAAATAGCCTCTACTCTCAAGCTGTACCATCTCAGTGCAGAGAAAGGGGGGAATGCCTTGCTTGTCACTGTGAGATGTTGAGTCCTGTTTTCACCAAAGGCCTCAACGTTATGTCAGAGGACAACTGATTATATGTTTGGGTTTGTATATTCTTGTATGTGATCCTATTTTTTCAAATGTCCTCCTGTAAATGAGTAAATTGTAACATTCCTAGAGGTGTGAGTGTCCATTCAGTATCCTAGGGAGTATTTTTAGATTCTCAGTTGGGCCTGTCACTCAGGGATGGGGTGGAGGGACGAAAGACAGCTGCTCCCACCTGGACACGCGGTGTGCTTGTGTTTTATTCCAGCACTTTCCCAGGTCTGTTGCTTGCTGCTTCTCGCTACTTCTAAAAGCCTTGAATAGCACAACTCAAGCACTTATGCTTTTATCATTACAGCCCACAGCCAAATTGACCTGAGGGTTTTATTTCTATGGCATAGATTAAAAAAAGTCTTTTTTTCTGTTTTATTTTATTTTTTATTTCTGTTTTATAATCCAACAAGGACTTTGCACACACAACTGATTATAATAATATGATATGTTGTTAATTTGGCAAAATTATGAATTCTGTCTAAATTAATTGCATCTTTTTTAAACTTAAACTCAACTGACTTTTAAACAATGTCTATGATACAAAAAAGAATCACTACCTTAGATCACTGAAAAACAGCCTTTACCTACTGGCTTTCAATATTGTGATGCAGCATGAAAATGTCATGGTAATATTCAAAACACATTGTTCCTTCCCCAGTTCATAATATACATATATAGAAATGAGGAGATAAGCAGAAGACCATCAATGGATCGCCATATTCTGCTTTATGACTGCTGACACTGAAGGGTGTCAGTGACAACACAAAAAGTCCTGCTCCAGCAACTGACTATAGCCCTCAGTAACAAGCCTCAGGTTGAACAGGTTTATTGTGTTCAAAGGTCTTTTTCATATACCACTATGCGGTGTTTCTGTCTTGAAATAATGCACACACATTCTGCAAAATGTGTTATTTATTAACATTTTGTAATAATGCAATTAAAGCTTTAAGGATATGTCTGGTAAATCTGAGAAGTATCCAGTAATTAATAATGATTTTAACAATTATTAGATGATAATGAAGGGATTATTCACAAAAATACAGCATCAAAATACTAACAGTTCATCTTCATGATTCATTTTGTCTCAATTATGTTTTATAATATTCTCATTAGCCTCTTCCCAAAGCCAAATGAAAGCAATCCCTTCAAGCTTTACTCCATTTAAAGCTGCTTTAAAGACCATGAAACCTGAAATTCCTACAAAACCCAGTTTCATCCATTCAAGTGACCTTCTACTGATGTTCATGATGGAAGATATCATAGAAGAATTTAGTGCATTATCACTGCCAAAGAGGCTTTGGAGTCACAATAGCACTGCAGGTGGCCTGCTAAGTGAAACTACAATTACTTATACATCTTGTGCTCAAGTTACTGCAGCATCTGAGGAAGGTTATTATGGATCTGGACATGGGGCAAAGAACGCTGATGCTCTGGTGTGTACAGGCAGATCTGAGAAGGAAAAAGACTGTAGGTGATTAAAGGATATTTAGGTCCAATCCCTCTGTTTTGCTTACGGTAATGTGTTTCAATTCTTGGTGGAATAGAGGGGTAGGGCCGAGTGTTAGAGCTACATGTCCCTTCAAATGGAGGTTTACCAGAGGCACACTTCAGACTAAATGTTATGAATTTTGTCTTCTTTACAAACTTTGATAACCATTGTTTTATCTTATGACACTTTATTACAAGCATAAATAATCGTTAGTACTATGCTGATGTACTGGTATAGAAAAGTGAAGCAATTAAATTCTATCACTTGAGGCTTAAATGCAGCATTTAAGATTAAACTGGAATGTTGAAGAAAAAAAGCTGCAGAATACACAACTGAATTCAATTTCATATCGTAGAAGAGTTAGGAGAAGGTGATAATATGATTATCAAATCAAGTATGGTGACCTAAATTTAACTTAAGTCCAGCAGCACTTCTCTGATATCAGTGTAGACTGGCAGAGCTGCCTACAATGCATGGACAGTAGCCTGGTAACAAAGCTCTATTATTATTATTTATTTATGGGGTTTTAGTCTCAGGCTCTTGAAATGTTGTCCATTATGTAGAGGAAGATTTCAACAACTACACCTTGTAACTCAGCTACGAAGGGTTATGAATGAGTCACCAAAACATGCAGTTTTGTTGTAGAGTTATGGCTAGGATGGACATTCAGGGGCATTCAGTATGTTCAGTACATTAGATGTGAGATAAAACACATTTGAAATAATATTTGTTGTAATTTTTTTTTCCCATGTAATCAGCCTTTTCTATGTAATCACAACTTATATGCACTTGTTAGATCTAGCTGTTCACTTTCCAGTATCATTTATCATTTCCACATAGATCTTTCTTAAAGTTAAGCAATAAGTAAAAACCACTCAGGGCTGTAGGATCTAGGACCTGTTTCCTGGAAGCCACAGTGACACACAGAGTGATGCTAATTTTTGCCATCATACTAATGTTGCTAATTATGGTTGAGTTGTTGCAACAAAATTAATGATCATATTATGATACTTTGTTTATATAGCTTTAGAAAGTGTCACTTCCCAGAACTGTTGTAAAATTACCTCAAGGTTTTCTACAAATGTTGGTACATTTTCTAAAATGCTATAAAAACTTGAATCTGTGATATATATTTTTTTCTTGAAACTGACCAACAAAAATGACCAAAGTTTAAAATGACTGTATCTTTTCCTAGTAACTGCATGTCTATTTCAGCAGAACAGAATTCTGTATGAGAGTAATAAGAGTGTGGCTTTGCAGACATATAGTGAATATGATGTCTCCCATAGAAAAGTATGGCGCTCCACGAAATGGAGAATCAGGCAATAGCAATCACAGACGTTTGAGCAGCTCAGGTCTTGTATACAGCAAGAACAGACAAAAATTCCACTTGAAAACTGCAAGATTATCTTCAATTAAAAAAAATGAATAAAAATAATGAAATGAAAAGGTGATGTGACCAAGTGTAAACTCTGTCCCAAAGTTTTTGTGTGTTGCAGGCATCTAAGTTAATTTAAATTTAACAAATAGCATTATGTTTGTCATTGAAAACATAAAAAAATCTTTTTGTTGTCCTTTTATCTGTAAAAAAAAGATATCAGTTTTTATTGCAAAGAAAGTGTCACAACTTTTCTTAAAAATAAGTTTGTAGATCATGTGTCCCATTATGCTGTAAGCCTCACTGACCCTGTCTCAGGTTTTCTGGGGTAAACATAA
Organism: Hoplias malabaricus; assembly: GCF_029633855.1. Lineage (NCBI taxonomy): Eukaryota > Metazoa > Chordata > Actinopteri > Characiformes > Erythrinidae > Hoplias > Hoplias malabaricus. The sequence goes on from NC_089813.1 coordinate 24,169,078, forward strand.
GCTCCCTGTGCCCTCTGAAAGCTTTCGCTTCCTGTGTGCTGCACAGTGTAAAGCTTCTCACGATGATGATCTGTATTCCTAATGTGTCCTATTGTTGTCACATTGTAAAAAAAGATTTTTCAATATATCTTTATATATTTATATATAAAAGGTTTAATACCTTTGAAATACAAAAATGTCTTTGTTTTTAGAGGGCCAATAACAAACCTTTTGTTACTTCATTTTCTACAGAAGTTAATTTTATGGCATATGTGTGGATTTATTTTCCAATAACAGTCATTCTTATTTTCATGACCATTATCCAGATCTGTGTATCCCTTAGAATTAAATAAGATGTTTGTTCCTTTTCCTTTAAGATTGTATGTGAATTATCTTAATCGGTTCTGACTGATTGTAGCTTGTTGCTATTGGCTGATAGGACATCACAAAAACTCAATATAAAATAAGTTGGCTGTTTTTACAGCACACATACTGTAAACCATGTTAACTGCAGATGGATTGACATGTTTTGAAACTTCAACAATTTTAGTGTACTGGACTCTTTTGTTTAAATGAAGTGAGAGTATTTCAGTATAATAGGCCCCTCTATGTTCTATGGGCAGACCATACTAAAGTTAGGGCTGCTGCAGGTCTTGACATAGCATGTGGGCTGAGACGAGACAGAACTCTGGGAACATGAAGCTTCACTGCTCTTTCTCATCCATGTCTTTCAAAGGTCAGCTGGTCTCCTGTTAGGAGACTGGAGCCAAACTTCATGAGATTGCTGCTACATAATGACTACTCTCTACAGTGACTGGAAAAGTAGATCTTTTCATAGGACATAAAACTATTTCAAATACAACTTCTCTTATTAAGCAGCACTTTTTCTTTAGACAGAACGATGTATGCATATGTTTGCCATGTTGATATTAAATATATAATGTTTACAGAGATTATCAATAACCTCATTTTACTCTGCATTGGTGGTTGGCCAAAGATGAAGTTATATGCGTTTCTAAATGGAGCTGATGACCTCTACTGGTGCTCAGTGGGATTGCAAGGGAGCTGTTAACATCCATCCATTATCTGTAACATCCATCCATCCATTATCTGTAACCACTTATCCAATTTAGGGTCGCGGGGGGTCCAGAGCCTACCTGGAATCATCGGGCGCAAGGCGGGAATACACCCTGGAGGGGGCGCCAGTCCTTCACAGGGCAACACAGACACATTCACTTCGCCAATCCACCTGCAACGTGTGTTTTTGGACTGTGGGAGGAAACCGGAGCAAACCGGAGGAAACCCACGCGAGAACACACCAACTCCTCACAGACAGTCACCCGGAGTTGGAATCGAACCCACAACCTCCAGGCCCCTGGAGCTGTGTGACTGCGACACTACCTGCTGCGCAACCATGCCGCCCAGCTGTTAACATATACTTAATAAACACAATCTGTGGACCTTCCAAATTACCATTGAACGTCTTAATTGTAAACCAGGCCTTACAGTACACTCTTTGGCTTATGATGATCATATAAGATTTAAAATATATCATGTATGTTCTTCCTACCTATCATCAGCCTTTTGCTGTAGCGCATACCAGCCTGGGGCTCAAGACAATTAAACATTTACAGATACCAGATAAATCATGCAGTGACTTTGCTCAATACCTTCAGAATAAAATTAACTCAGTTGGATATTCTGCTCTCCATTTGATTGATTTTTCCCTGATAGGTTTCAACCCTCATGCTTAATTCCTATTACACATATATCAGTGGTAGGGCTCTTTAGTTCTCCAACTCATCTCACTACCAGTTACATCCTGCTCGTATGTCCCTTATTATGGATGGATATTTGTGGCAAAATTAGCCATAATTTTCTCACACCTTACCAATATCAATTTCTCAGCTTGCTGTGTCCCTGCAACTAAAATTCGTCTGGCTACCCTGCTCTAAAAAAAAGCAATGTTTTGATCCTTATAATCAAACATAATATATAATAATAATTATAAGCAAATCTCCAATTCCATTCCTAGCAAAGCTGCTAGAAGGGACTGTTGCTTTAAAATTTCAGACCTAATTTAACACTAATATGCCTAATCTCAATGAATCTTTTCAGTTAGACCAGTATTATATCCTCTCTGCAATTGATACTGGGCTATGCATGTTCAGTTCTGCATTCAGTACAATATTTTACTTTCTGGGTTGTACAATATCAGCATCACTGGCTCTGACTTTACTTAGACTACCTGTTATCTTACTGGTATGGCAGTAAGTATTCATACAAAATGTAAAATCCCATACAGTCTGTTACTAAATGTAATCCTAAGGGATCATTTCTCAGCCCATCTTCCCCATACACATGTTGCTACATTTAATACACCAACAACGTCTAAATGTCATCCTTTGTGCAGCTGACATACAAGTCTATGTAAATATTTACCCAGGTCTGACCACTTCACCACACAGTTTTTCTGATTCCATCCAGAATATCAGGTCATGGGTGAGAGATATTTTTCCCCAAAAACTCGGTACTAGTAAAAATGCGATTACTGTAATTGCCACTAAGCTTCTAAGTTTATTGGACTTTTGTATTGATGATGGAAGAACAGTAGAAATACTCACTTCTAGCATTCACAGTCATGGAGTTACCTTTGATTCCATCCACTCATTTAATGCACAGTTCATCAGTTAAAATTTAATTTAATCTCTTTAACATAGAAAGTCTCTGGTCATCACTTAGCAGAGTAGATACAAAAACAACATTATTAACCTCCAGATTATACTCTAATATTATATCTGGCCTTCTTCTGAAATCCTTCAATAGTTTTCAGGATGCAGAACTAACAGACCATGTAAAGTCTGCACTAGTTTATACTTACTGTGTTCAGTTTAATCTGATGATTATCAGAAATTTTAGCCCATAGTCCTTTGATAAACGTTAGGTCTTGTACCCTATGCTACAAAGATCTAGGCTTTTCTTTCCAAACTGGGATAACTGAGTCACAATTATTTACTCAAAAAGAAAAGATGAATAATTATGCAAATTTTCAGAAAGGGCTTACTAGTCATGTCTGTTTATTGTTAAATTGAGATATTTTAAGGTATGCATTTCTAAATAGTCAAGGAAGAAATTCACTATAAACTGACAGCTCTTGACATTTGCATGATCTATGACAGCCTGTCTAAAACAGACAGATGGATTGTCACTATAGAAAAATCTATACATTTCCTTGCTGCTCTAAAGTCCTGTTGGTGTTTCAATGAGTGTTCATACATGTTTTAGGACTAAGCATGAATTAAATCATGCAAATAATGTGCAAGGTTTTTGGTTTCTCTGGACTTGTCCACAATATTGTGTTGCTAGCTACTTCCCTAGCTTTGTCACATGACATCCATGTCCATGAGTGAAAGTGTTTCCATGGAAACTGCTGCATGTTGATGTCAGCAGTGAATTTGTGAATGGAGTCTGAGGTCTGGAAAGAGTGTGGAGCTGCATGTACTGGGTGAGTAGAAATGGCACGAAATAAGAGAAATTATTTCAATCATTAGAAACACACACTTGTTAAAAACCACTAAATGAATATTGTCTAAGCTGTCTTTCTTATATAAAGGATCTCTCTACCAGATATGATCTAAACTTTATCTCTATTAAATGTTCAGATTACTTGTCTCATGCTGTAATGCTGGAGCAAATAGACTAAAAATTGTAGTCTTTTAGCACATGTAAAATCAGCACATTGTCGTAAATTATATTCAAGATCATCTTCACTTATGCCAGTTTCAGTAGCTTGGATGAAAACTGCCTTTAATGTCTCTTTACAAAACCTTAGGTAACATTCAACTCCAAAAAGATTATTTTATTTATTTCTAATAAGTTTGTTCCCTAGAAGACCATGGAGACTGTGTAATATACTGTTTCTCAGATCATTAGAGCATTATAATCTAGTGTTCTAGTGATATGATGTAGTGTTTTGTATTTTTATCCAGATAAATTATTACGTTAGGATGATAACACAGCAACAGTCAATGAAGAACATGCACAAGGCATCACTACTTTCAAAGTAGCTAATAATGCTGAAATGTTAAAACTTCTTCAGGCTGTTCTGCTATTTACAAATGACAAAAAGTTGCAAGAAAATTGACAGGTAAGCTTATTACACTAGTTGAAAAATCTGGAATTGCTTTACATAAGCTGGGTAATTATTCATTTTTAATATTACAAAATATAATTAAATATATGTTTTACTATTTAATTTAATACTCCAAGAATTATGTAAAGAAGAATGTATTTTAAAATAATATACTTTTATGAGTAGACTAATTTATTTACAAGAAATGCCATTTAAGTGAGATTTGAACTTTACTTTTGACATAGGTTTAATTCTACATAGTCAACACACTCATGTAAGAACCAAAAGTAAATGTTAAAGATGTTCTACAGAGTCAAGGAATCGATGTAGGCTAAACACTATCTAAGATAGACAACCCACTATGTGTCCATGCCTTGGCCACCTTTATCTCATATGGGCAGTTCTGCAGATTCCCACTAATAACCATTTAGCAAGCCCACCTAGAGGTCCATCTTGATCCCAGTTAGCTCTTGTTCAATTAATGTGGGCCCAACTAAGTGGGACTGGATTGATGGGTAGTAATTTTATTACATTTTACATTTTATTTGGATTTTTGCACGCTGTGTGCGGTTGATTTACTTTTTATTGTTTAAATTAGCAGATTATTACGTGTAGCTGTGATGGCCGAGAGGTTAAGGCGTTGGACTCGAAATCCAATGGGGTTTCCCCGCGCAGGTTCGAACCCTGCTCACAGCGATAGTTATGATACCTTGTATCACATAGGACTAATGCTTTACAATATATAACCCCTTAGAGTATATCAGTGGAACAAATGATGTTATCAGCTATCTTATCTTAGATGGATAAAGAGAAACAAATGGTAACTGCACATAGTACAAACACAGGACAGACTACAAAACAAGGCACTGAATTCAAACGGTTTAACTCTCTTATAAAGCAAAATGTCTGGTGTATATTACTTTGAGTTATTACTAGCTATATTTATGAAATAAACATAGTACAAGTTCGATTTTTCTGTTTTCCAGAACCGTGTTATGGTTTCGTCCTCGTCTCTGCTGGTGAACTGCGCTCCTTAGTATCCATGGTAACGTAGAGCGCTTGCGCGGTGGTAGGCGCCGTTGTGAGGGGCGTGTGTGGGGAACACGGAGTGGGCGGGGCAGGGGTGGGTGTGTGTCTCAGCTGATCCACGCAGCCTCTGCCGCTGCTGCCATCGTCTCATAGCGGGTTAAGGAGGTTAGAGAGTCGGCGTTTCATCTCCAGCGTCGCCGACTCGTACATCTATTTCTACACCAGCGAGACAGAGATCCGGAGAAGAGGCGCCTCTCTGCCGTCTCTCCCTCTGCCCTACGTCGCGCCTGCCTCACCGCGCTGCTGTAAACAGTGAGTAACGGCGGAGATAGACGAGGGACATTAACGTTAATCCATTCATTCATTCATCCTCAGACAGAATCGACGCATTTAGTACACAGCGTTTAAACACGAGAAACGAACATGTAACTGCTGCAGCATTTAAGGACGAACTGACTATTTGGATGAGAAGCTGGCGAATACAAATCCCTTTCAGCCTCTGGGCGCCACAACATAGTAACTGCATCATTTAAGGTGGAACGGACAATTCGACTATTCGAACAAGAAGATAATTTCAGTCCAGGGACGCGAGAACACGAAGCCAGTTTCAAGCGCTGGGCGCTCGAATGGGTAATTGCTATAAAGTATAAGACGGAAGGGACCATTGGAATAAGAAGCTGACGAAAAAATAGAAGCTAATTTCAGCTTCAACGTCTGGGCTTCGTTTCTGTCGTCACCTAGCTGTGGTGGCGGTATGGAATTTTTCCTTTCTACGATGACAGAGCTGTGAATGTATCTCTCTCTCTCTCTCTCTCTCTCTCTCTCTCTCCCTCTCTCTCTCTCTCGCTCTCTGCCTTTCTCTGTGTACGTGAAGCCTACGTTACTACGAACGACTCGACCGAGTGGAAGTAAAGGGGGGGGGGGTATTCAGACAGAGACGGGGGCATTAGATGGTGAATAGTGAACGGTGCTCCGAGTGTAAATCCCGCTGTGGATGTCAGAGACAGAGTCGTCGTTATGTAACGCGCTGACAGGCGGGAAAGAGGAGCGCGTTTGTTCGCTCTTCAACCGCCTCTGGTGATGCTTTCTCGATGCTGGGCCGACGGAGGCTCACCATTATTTGTGTGTGTGTGTGTGTGTGTGTACCAGGTTTCAGTCACGTTGTGGAAACCAAAATGTGTTTCCTCACTCTTTGCGTATAATCGCTTTGTAAACTGTGTAAACAATTTTAAGGTGAGTACATGTTTTAAGATTAGGGATAGGGTAAGGATTATGCCGTTTGTATTTATGGTTAAGATTAGGGTAAGTTTCCACGAAATGATGAAACAAACGCATGTGTTTATGATGGCCAGAAAGTGAGAGAGATTGGCTCTGTGTCTTCTGTATGGAGTGAAGCGCGGTGATAGTCATTGTGTATGTAATGGTGTGCAGTATAGTGGACAGTAAAGATCTTTCTAGAAGACATCTGTGCTGACATGATTAAGCTAGGTAACTGCAAAATGAACAGTTAGTAGCTGAACCTTTGTGCAGACAAGTGCCTGTTGTTCCAAGCTCAAGGAATCACTAGAAACTTGCCAGTCTTAAAATGAAGCCAGTTAGTGGGGCAACTTCAACTCTACAGAACACTATGTTCAAAAACTGGACTAGAGCTGCAGTGTCTGCGGTTTGGTTTAGTCCAAACTCAGCTGGTCACATTAATATGCATGCATACCAAAAAATAAAACGTATAAAATAAATTCTTCAGTGACTTAGCATGCTAATTTTGTGGTATTTTATAGAAGCAGTTCCTTAAAGAAATATAAAAGGTTCCTTAAAGAAGGTTTTCCATCATGCAACTCTGAAGAATAGTTGTTCAATAGTTATACACTCACAAAAAAGGGGCCTCAGAGGGTTGTTTGATTAATATCACAGAAAAATCATTTTGGTTCCCTAAAGAACCATGTCTGATTTAAGAACTTTGTCCATGTGAATTGTTTACCAATAGCTATTTCTTGAAAGTTTCTTTAAAGTTCAGCAAGGTTCTTCACATTTACAAATCTCACTTGCCAAAAAAGGTTATCCAAAGGAAAATTCATTGAACATTTCTGTAATGAACCAAATATGGTTCTTCTGTGGAACTGTGCAAATAACTATTCTGTGTGTAATTTAATTTTAAGAATGTTCTTAACTTTGTACAGCCATCAGCCATAGTATTAAAATAACCTCCCTGTCTTTACAATCCTTGTTCATTTTATCAGCTCCACTTACCATATATGCGACTTTGCAATTACGGAGCGTAGTTCGTCTGTTGCTCTTCATACCTCATTTGCTCCATTTTATCCTGTTTTTCAGTGCTCAGAGTCTCCAGAGGACCACCGAAAAGCAAGTAATCTTTATATGGTGTCATTCTTAACGCTGTACCAGTGCAACAGACACTAACACAATACCACCACGTCAGTGTCACTGCAGCACTGAGAATGATCTACTAGCCAAATAATACCTGCTCTGTGATGGCCCTTTCATGGGCTTGAGTACTGAAGATCAGGGTGAATGGGGACTAACCAAGGATACAGATCAAAAGATTGACTACACGCTGCAGCTGTAGATCTACATGCTATACATATATGGGGAAATGGGGCTGTTAAATTGAACAGTGAGTGTGGACTTAAGGAAATCATTTTAATATTTTGCTGATCTGTGAATGTGACCATTGCATTTTAATCAGAAAACCAGAGAGAAGCTTTTTAATAAAACCTGGTTAAGCCTGATATTAGTGCTTCACAGTAATCATGGAAGTGGAGATTTGAGGGGTATATGGTGCTCTATCTCTAATTCTATTCTCTGTTGGTCAGGTGGAAGGAGTCTGAGGTTTACTGTGCAGATCTGGGTGACAGTTGCAGTAGTATATTCACACATCACAGAAAAGAACAAAGCACGGTGTTGAAATTCGCTCACTACGCTTTACAATGGTTAATGTGTGTGAGAGTTTTCTACTGAGAGAGAGATGAGGTAATGCCAAGGCTGGTTGTGGTGTAGGAGCCCCCTGCTGGCCAGCTGTGTACATCACTTTGTAAAACACGACAGCCCCTTTATCACGTCCTCAGCAGAAGCATATTAGTGGTATTAGAATAATGTATGTACAGTCAACATCCACTCTATTACAAGTACTTACCTTGTACTTCCAAACACTGGACACTTGCCAGTGGCTTGCCAGACCCAAATGCCGACAGCTACAGAATGAAGATGACTACAAGACTACTTTTAAGCAGATGTTATTAACATAACAGTGACAATAACAGGATATTATGTTGATGGTGTGTTTGGTGCTAATACAGTCACTGAAGTGTTGAGAACAGCTCTTACACTTAGGTCATACACTGATGAATGGCTTAAAATGGCTTAGATTAACTGTTAAATTGCTAAATAGCTGGTCTGTACATCTATCTGTTTACATGCTTTATACTTCAAATATATAGGTGTGCAATGAAGGACTGTGGCCTATCTGTGAAGCCCAATTTGTCTTCTCCCCTTTATCCTATCTTTGACTGGTCAGTTTTTAGCCACAGTGCCACCTTTTGATCAGATGTTTTTGAGCAATATTATATCCATTCTCAATGCAGCGGTGACATTAAAATAGTGAGAGTACTTTAGGCACTGCAGCATTTGTAGGGTTTTTGCAAACGTTTTCAGCAAGTAGTTGCTCTGTGGTCATAAATTGACCTTTAATGGAAGGCAAGAAGATGATAAATACAAAGTGGTTGGTGTATTTACCTGTATGTAACAAGCTATGTAAAAAGCTATGTGACCAACTTCAACTTCTCTCTCTCTCTCTCTCTCTCTCTCTCTCTCTCTCTCTCTAGTGTAAGAGCCCACAAGCTAAAAGCTGGTGCTATCACCATGGCTCCAATGGCCCACACGAAGGCTAGTGGAGCTGAGTGAGAGGCCAGGCTCAGGCTTGGGCTCCTCACCATGGGCAGCGTTGGCAGTGGGGTGGCTGGTGAGCAGGAGTTCGCCATGAAGAGCGTGGGCACCCGTACCACCCTCCCCCGAGGCCCACCACTGTCATGCCGGGGCCCCTCAGAGCGTAGTTTCAGCGCCGAACGTCTGCCCCCGCCTCCCTCCACCTCTGAGGGCACAGGCTCCAGTGATGAGAGGGGGGGCAGCAGCATCACCACGGACCGGCCTCAGCTCACCGGCTGTGAGTCCACCACCATTTCATCCAACCTGGAGAGGGTGCCCTCTGTTGGTGAGCGTCTGGAGGCCAGCGGGGCTGCAAGCCGCAGGGAGGGCCACAGAGCTACAGGGGGTGTGGGAATGGATGTTTGTAGGAACATGGTGGGGCATGCTGGAGAGAGGAACAGTGAAGGCATGTCCACAGTGAAAATTAGAGAAGGAAATGCTGCAAAAACAGATGGTCGCACGCCACCCAAGATTCTACCTATGTCTGGGAAAATTGAACAGGTGCGTTTGCTGCGGAGTAAAATTATGTAATTTGTAAACATGAGTCTACAATGACTGTATGGTGCATAGTTAAGGAGGTAACTCTAGTAGGTCCAAACTTATCAATGACAAAATAATTAATAAAATATCATTAAGGTTTTCTTAATGGTCATTTTATCACGTGGCTGGCCAGGCACGAGATCCTTGTAGATGCCATTTTCATAGATTCCATGCACTGTTAAATAACTACAAACAACAATGCTTAGTAGGTAGCTAGCTAACTGCTGTGGATATATATATATATATATATATATATATATATATATATATATATAACTGCTGTGGCTCATGAATTTTCACAGGTACAGTTCTTTCACTTAGCTAACAGATGACCTCTTTCATAGGTTGTATGTAATGTTAGATCAGGCACTAACTTTACCAAATAAAGTAAGTTCTTTTATATTACTGTTATATACTGTTTATATGTGATATGTTGTTTTGTATTTTATGCTCAGAACAATTCCGGATTGGTTCGGCCGTCTGCCTTCAAACCCGTAGTGCCAAAGAGCTTCCACTCCATGCAGAACTTGGTTGGACATGCGGGAGGTGGAGGTGGGGCTGGGGGCCCATCTGCTGGAGGTGCTGGAAGCTCAGATGCTCCCCAGTCTCTCACAGAGCAAGAGAGTCCAGAGAGAGAGCGTGCAGGAGGAAATGGAGGCCAGGGTGGGATGTCAGACTCAGGGAGGAACTCTCTCACCTCCCTGCCCACCTACACAGGCCCTAGTTTAGCCTACGGTCCCCCTGCAGTCTTGGGTCCACTTAGTGCCTCCACCAGCCATATTAACAGACTGGGAACTGCAGCTGCCCCGCTGGATAAACTGGAAAAGCCCAACTACCAGAATGGTCTGAGCACTTCTGACAGTGGGCGTTCATCCTCTGGAAAGAGCTCTGTGTCCTATCAAAGACTCTGTCACCTGAGAGAAACATCTGCTGCTGTTCGCCCCTCCCCCTCCTCAGATGACATAATACAGGACTTGGAAGATCGACTTTGGGAGAAAGAGCAAGAGGTTTGTGTCTGGAAATTTACCTTCGTGTTCATAAAAGGTTTTGGCTTGGATGTTCAGTTCTAGGCCAAGAGACATGGAAATGCACAGGAAAGTTTTTAAAAAATGGGTTTGGTTTATAACATGAACCATTGGATATTCTCATGATGATTAAAAAAAACACATCTGTTAGAATCTTTATGGAACTAAAATTTGTTCCCAAATAATAATTTCTCAAATAACAATTTCATTACATTATTTACATTACTTTAAACTCTTGAAATGTATTTAAATATGTCAGTACAACATTAATGTCTGTCTTGTTGGCAAGGCATATTCAGGACAAGGCAAGTATAGTCAAATATAGTGTGGGTTTATTAAAAATGTAAATAATCTTTCTTTAAAAATGTCTGAGGAGAATGCAATATTTTTTAGTGATTTTAAATACATTGTTCTTTATAATGTATGTATGTATTATATGTCATAAAGGTAAATACTATAAAATGAATGGTTCAGACGGTTGGTATTACAATAAATGTGTTACAATCCAACCACTAAAGCTTAATTAAAAATGCACTGTAATCACATAACTGATAAAGCTACAAAGGTGACAAAACTAATAGGGGGACTTGTTTTCATTCTTGCCACTTGGTGGTGGTTGTTCAGAAATTACATGTCACTCTATGATGAGAAATTACCTCCATTCTCTCATTAAGCATTAGAACTGCACACTGAAAGATTTTATTTTAAATTGTGATTTCAATTGAAAGGAGGACATAGTCCAGGACTAAGCGTAGTCCCTGTCTTGGAAACCTATTTCTATATGTACCAAATAGTTTTCAGAATAGGTAACCTGAGAGAAATGAGAAATTCTGTTTATTATTTTAAAAATGTACTTAAGTTGAAGAAAAATGTAGGCTTAGATTCTCAGAGTACTTAAATAATTCCTCACCATTTCCACACAACACGTTCCATTACTGCATCACCTCACTACTTAATTACATAATCTGCTAGTGGGATACTGTTATGTAAATCATCCATGCACTTGCTTCTAAGGTCCTCCACATGCGTCGCAACCTGGACCAGAGCGAGGCAGCCATTGTGCAGGTGTTTGAGGAAAAGCAGCGGGTGTGGGAGAGAGAGATGGAGGATTTGAGACAGAACTATGCTGGGCGGCTACATCAGGTGACCCGGCGTGCACAGCGCTCCCAGCAAGCCTTGCAGGCCCAGATCACCCGACTTCAGCAGGACAAGAGCCGGCTCCAGGAGGAGATCAGTGCCCTCCTGGCCCAGCGAGAGGAGCTGGAGAGAAAGTGCCTGGACTACCGCAAGGAGCAAGCTGACATCCTGCCTCGCCTGGAGGAAACCAAGTGGGAGGTGGGAGGCCATGTTTAAAAATGTATTTTGTTTAGCCTTGTCAATTGTAATGTTTGGTACTCGTCAAATTACCCTGTAGTATGTCTGGTGTTTGCGTTTTGCTGGTATTTAGCAACTAAATAACATGAAATGTGACATGGACCACATGTGCTAGAAATGTACTGTGTGAAAGATACGAAAGTGATGTGTAGAAAACTGATTAACACGAAACATGCTAGAGGTTGTAATAATGATTATGATTATTAGTTTAATAATAATAAATCTTCATTTTATAGTATTTTATTTACCAAAAAATTTGAAACAGTAAATCTACCTTTACTTAGTGTAATGGTGTGTATGGGATATTATGCTTCAGAGTTATATGGAAATTTTGCAGGATCCTTGCTGAGTACGTGGTTTTGTTTGTTCAGTAGTTGTCAGCAGCTGGTAAATTCATGAAGGTGTAGTTTCCTTGAAGTAAACCTGGAAATTATATTGTCATTAACCATATTTATGTGCCATAATTCAGGAATATATCTCATAAGACACATTTAGGTTTAATATTGGCCTGGGCAAGAAATAATTATGTATACAGACTTGTACGTGGTCATATTAGGTCACAGCATCTGCCTCAAACGTCAGACTGTGATGTTTGTTGTTTTGTGTTGGGCAGGTTTGTCAGAAGGTGGGAGAAATCTCGCTGCTGAAGCAGCAGCTGAGGGACAGTCAGAATGAGGTGACCCAGCGAGCAGGAGAGATGGTGGCCTTGAGGGGTCAAATCAAAGAGCTCAGTGCCCAGCTGAAGGAGAGGGAGGAGGCCATGCTTGGACTAAAAGACTCCTACAACAACAAGAGCCGTGAGCTGGAGAGGTGTGAGGGAGAGCTTAAAAAGACACTAGCAGAGGTATATACATATACATGCAGACATATATAAAACTGCTCCTTCTGAAATCAGGGGTCTTTAAAAGGGTTTAGTTTCTACACTTTGATGCACTAATTACCTATACACTTTTAAGAAGATTTTACTGAGATGGATTTGATAACAAGCAGCCACAAGAGGATTACTGAGGTCAGGCACTGTTCCACTGCTTCACAGCCTTATGCTCAGAGGGTTTTTTATGGAGCTCTGTGTGCACAAGCAATCACCTGTCTCAGCAAAAGTACCATAAAGCAGCTGAAATCCTTAATTAAAAGTGTTATCTGTTTGACACCAACAGTGTACATCAGTTATGTACTGTTATACATGCCATGTGAAAAGTACTTTATTCATTTAAAGGCTAACATCTTGCCACCAAAACATTCAGGACACATTAGCCTTTTTACATAAAAGTTGTGTAAACACAAATGCAGATTGGCATCTGCTGAATGGGGAATGAACTATTCACAGTGTGATTCATGACTCATTCTTTAGACATGGAAACAAGCAGATATTTGAGCACAGATGATTCAGCTTCAGTGCATGAGCTCAAGCACCTAGCCTACAAATGCCTCATTTACATATCATTTACATAAAGCATACTCTCCCAAAATGGAATTCAGAATCTTCTGTGCCAACGGCTGTGTTCATGCTGTGATGTGTTTCCCTACTGACTAAACAAAAATGATCAGTTAAATGAACTAAATGATTGTTTTTATTTTTGAGTGGTGGTAGCATTAGTAGTAGTAAAATAAAAAAAAATCTTTATTATAAAAGTGTAATATGCCTTTAAATGGGTTAAATGGGTACAGGTTCGCCGTGGGTCCGGAGCCTACTCTGAATCACTGGGGGCAAGGCAGGAATACACCCTGAAGAGGGCACCAGTCCTTCACAGGGTGACACACACACTCACACATTCACACCTACGGACACTTTTGAGTCGCCAATCCACCTACCAACGTGTGTTTTTAGATTGTGGGAGGAAACCGGAGCACCCGGAGGAAACCCACGCGGACATGAGGAGAACACACCAAACTCCTCACAGTCAGTCATGGGACTCGAACCCTCAACATCCAGGTCCCTGGATCTGTGTGACTGCGACACCTACCTGCTGCGCCACTGCACATGGCAGAATACATGTAAAATATAAATACATCTACTCTGGTACTGGACTGCAGATTATATGTATTATTACTATTTATTTTGCTCCTTTTGATTATTTCTTATTATATTTATTTACTACAGTTCCTGCAATATTTTTACACTCACATTTACACATACTCACACTGAACATAGGTTTCTACAGATATACCAGTGATGCAGCTGAGGAGTATCAAAACATTCTGTGAAATATGAATGCACACATGTTATGGTCTAGCTAAAGAAGTGTAGTTTTACTGGCAGTGTTCCATATAGAAAAGAAAATCTACAAGGTGGGCCATTTTTATGGATACACCTTAATAAAATGGGAACGGTTGGTGATAATAATCTCCTGTTTGTGGCACATTAGTATATGCGAGGGGGAAACTTTTCAAGTATCCGTAGTTTCAGGTGCTGCACATCTCGTATCTTCACAGCATAGACAATTGCCTTCATACCCCAAAAATAAAAGTCGAAGGAGGTCAGATCGGGAGACCTTGGGGGCCATTCAACTGGCCCACGACGACCAATCCACTTTACAGGAAACTGTATTTGTTAATATATCTTATTTCTCTGAGCTAAATGGACTGTCCATTGTGCTATGACTGACAGGTGTCAATACTACGCGACAAGCTGGTGGTGTTTGAAGCTGAGGTTCTGGGACTGAAGCGAGCTCTGGGTGAGCTGAGCTACACCAGTGACCACTCAGTGGGCAGCCTGGGCAGCAGCTTAAGTGGCAGCAGCAGCCTCCCCTGGGGTGGCTTGCACTCACCTCGCACTCCGGAAGGTCTAACATCGTTATCGCCTCTAAGCCCTGTGGTGGACACCCTCTTGAGTCTGCAGAGCGATGAAGCCAAGGCACAGCGGCAGGAGGCTGGTGAGCTGAGGCAGCAGCTGGAGCGCCTACAGAACGAGCTTCGTCTAGAGAGGCAGCAGCGTGAGCGCCAGGCCCTCACATTTGCCCAGGAGCGCCACACCTGGCAGGACGAGAAGGAGCGTGTGCTGAAGTACCAGGCTCAGCTGCAGCTAAGCTACGTTGAGACCCTGCAGAGGAATCAGGCTTTAGAAGAAAGGGTAGGTCAGCTGGGAGCCAAACTGACCACCACTCCCAGTTCGCCACCTCCGGCCAGCCTGCCCATCTCCATTCCGGTCACCGTTACCCTGACTCCAGCAGCGGATGACTCCAAGTCACCTTCGCTTAATCAACTGACTCCCTCTTGGCCTGGGCCCACTCGCCTGGAGAGAATCGAGTCCACTGAGATTTAGCATCACTTCTGCCTATCAGCTTGATACAGAGACAATCGACATTCATTCAACATGCATTGCTGAAAACTGTTTGTTTAAATAAGTGTCACATAAAGTCCCAAATATTCATAAAGGGGCCCCACTAAGAAGACATGTTTAGGGAACAAAAGAACATGCAGTTATAAATCAATGTGCTGGAAAGATGAAGGACTCATTTAAACACAGAGTCAAAGTCTTATGTCCTACATACACACAAATGCACACACACATACACTGACATCCTCTAACTATCTAACTCAAGGGAATGAGGTCATCGATGAAACAGAAGGAGCTTTGGGAAAATAGTTTCTGAGGGGCTTAGAGGAATTATAGTACTGGGGAAAAAGTCAGAGACCACCCTTCAAGTCAAACGTTTTTTATGCATCAAATAAAAAGAAAGGATGTACCAGGGAGTCCAGTACACAACAGAAATTTTAATTTGAAACACTGTATTGAAATGTAAAATGTCAAATTTTGAAAAACTTTATTTTCTCTCATTTATTGTCAGTGCCATTTAGATGCAAGCTATCAAAATATAGTGGGCAGGGACAGGGAAGTGTTTATGTATGCATATGCCATCTAAAAGTTGAAAGCTTTAAGTACTGTATATCTGATTATGACAAATTTTAAAGTTATTTTGGAAAAATTATTTTTTCTCACTTATTTTATTTTGACTTTCCCTTACTTTGACAAGTGTATTTATCTAATCTCTCCTTAATGGCCATTTTGACTGAAAATTAAATATGGATGGTCTCTGAATTTTGCACAGTACCGTACATGTAAAACAGAAGATAGTTTTAAAGTATTTGCAATCAACTTAGAGCGTTCCAGTTTTGGGAAAGGCACAGGCATGTTTCAATGACGTTTCAGGGATACTGGGGAACATGGTTCTCCATCACTGCACAGAGACTTGCAGTGACTAAAAATTGATCACAAGGGGTCATCAAAGAGTTGGAGGAATCCCACTCGTAAGCAGAAGTACTTGAAAAAATAATTTTGTTTGTTTGTTTGTTTGTTTTAATTATTATTATTATTATTATTTGGGAACTGTAGAGACATGGAAAATCCGATCTAAAATTGCTTTAATGTATTCTATAACTTGATTTTCTTCTGTAGACCAGGATTAGGGGAGTGAACATGGTAAGAAGGGAGCCAAAAGAGAAAAAGTCCAGATGCAGGGCATTGCTCTCACTATGAAAGGACAAAGATAGACTTGCTGCTATGTACTAGTGTGTTGTTCTGCTGTGTTATTGGAAGACAGGCTATGGATTTGGGTGTTGATCACTATTTATGTAAACATGTTAATATAACGAGATACTCAGTGTGAATATTTTGAAAAGAAGATAATTATTATTAATACATT
The DNA here is from genome assembly GCF_029633855.1 of Hoplias malabaricus. NCBI lineage: Eukaryota > Metazoa > Chordata > Actinopteri > Characiformes > Erythrinidae > Hoplias > Hoplias malabaricus. The sequence continues at coordinate 24,185,739 of NC_089813.1, forward strand.
GTTCTAATTATTGTGAACCAATGAAGCAAATGACATTGCTTTCTGTTATTAAACATGGTACATATAGGCATATCATTTGATCTCTTATGACACAATGCAACAACCATATCCAAATCCATGTTCCTTTTGATGTTGTAATTATGGTATTGTTTTAGAGCTCAAATGCTAACTATGTTTTTATACTCATTTTTATTATTTGTTTATATTTATGTTAGTGTAATGGCTCGATGAAAAGCATACCCAAGCAAAAATCTGAAATAAAGACACATATTGTGTAAATTCCTCCTGCAACCATGTCTTTAAGTGTGTGACACTATAGGGTCTTCATTGTTGAATGTGGCCTTTCAAACTGTACCACACATTTTGTACTGGGGACACGATGGGACTACCTACAGGTCAGTTCAATGCCCAAGCCCACTTCTTCCACAGCCATGCTTATTTAATGCATTGTGCAGATTGTGGTTGTTCCTTAAATTAATGATGCTATCACATAAGTTACCTTTGACACAATCATGATAACAGACGGTGACCTGGGGACTTGTTGGTAACAGTCGGAATGATACTATTACTTTTTTGATCCAGAAATCTTTTGCAAGTGTTTCTTGCACAAAAAAAAAAGATTGTACTGATTTGTCTGCCCACAATACATGTTTCCACCATGCGATAGCCCAGTTGACAGTACATGCAGAATAGGTGACAAATGATCAAAATCTCCTCCTATAACTCTTTGAGAAACAATGTTTTTAAACATTTCAAAAATGTTCTCATGCATTTAGTTACAAGATGGCGAACCTTGGCTCATTTGTGCTAAACGAATAGGCATTTCCTAGAGGCTGCATTTATACCAAATTCAAGTACAATCACCTGCTGATTATCCCATAATTATTTAATTATTTTAGTGCTTTACTCACCCTAAACTGGTCCATCCCAACGTTTTTAAAATGAGTTATAGGGTTGAATAAAAAGAATGGTTGTGTGTGTAAATTTTGAAATCACTGCCTTTAGAAATCACTTGTATTTTCCTTACCCTTACACAAGGGTGTAGATTTGCTCTTGACACTGATGGGGACCTATGAATCTACACCATCTGATATACCACATGTGCTATTCTATGTGCTTTTAAATTATTCAGAATAAAAATGTATAATTTAATTAATGTAATTATAATCCTACACAAGATAAGATGTAAAATATCCTATGCCAATCCATTAGAGCTTCGCATAGGGCCCACTACACTCTCTTCCTACCTGCAGCCACCAAAATTCCTGTTGAATGCTACACCTCAACACTAAGGTTGCCGTGGCCGTTTATGATCCGATCAGCAACCAGCTATCCTTAACCACTATGGTTACTCATTGAGCCTAGCCCATGAGTACCCAAACCAGCCACTGTATCACTAGCTCTTCACAGGGGTCATCAGGCAGGCACCTCACCTTGTCGGTGTTTTGCTGAATTAAGCCCACAACACCTCCAGAAGGCTCAACAGTGAAGTCTGGTGTCCCAGATCCATCCCACTCCAAGCCAGCTTTACAGTCCTACCTAACCCTTAAGTATCAACAACTGTAAATCCACACTGGTCTATGGGAGGCCGTCTAGGGCAAATACACTGAAACACTTGCGCACACTACATTGAAACACTTGCGCTCACTACACTGAAACACTTGCGCACACTACACTGAAACACTTGCGCACACTACATTGAAACACTTGCGCACACTACACTGAAACATTTGCTCACTACATTGAAACACTTGCGCACTAAATTGAAACACTTGCGCACACTACACTGAAACACTTGCGCACACTACACTGAAACACTTGCGCGCACTACATTGAAACACTTGCGCACACTACACTGAAACACTTGCGCACACTACACTGAAACACTTGCGCGCACTACATTGAAACACTTGCGCACACTACACTGAAACACTTGCACACACTACACTGAAACACTTGCGCGCACTACATTGAAACACTTGCGCGCACTACATTGAAACACTTGCGCAAACTACACTGAAACACTTGCGCACACTACAATGAAACACTTGCGCACACTACACTGAAACACTTGCGCACTACACACTGAAACATTTGCACTACACTTCACATACACTCGTATATATATTAAACAGAGATGAACAAACATTTGTTCTTATTATTTTTTATTAGTCTTTTCATATTTGATCAGCCATTGCGTATTTCTGGTAACAGTGAGGATATCCGTAATTTTTTGCGTGATGTCCTGCGTTGTGTGGAATCCATACAAGATGACCCGCTACACAGACACTACACTGAACTGGAGCACCACACAAGAACCATTCAGTCCATCATACGTGTAGTTGGGCGCAGAGAAGGGCCTGTGGTGAGAGAATGCACGACTCTTTTGGAGTCTTTATATCAGTGTCTAATTCTCATTTTACAACAATCTCCGGGCCAAAGACATCAAGGCAACAATATTCTCATAATTCCTCCAACAACTTCCAGTGGCACGTCCGGTCACCCACGGTATGATTTAACAGCAGACCAGATTATCCACTGCCTAAATATAGGATTTAATTTGCAAAGAATTGCTTCCATTTTTGGAATTGATCGACAAGTGTGCAAGTGTTTCAGTGTGTAGTGTGCAAGTGTTTCCGTGTAGCGTGCGCAAGTGATTTAGTGTGTAGTGTGCAATTGTCTCAGTGTAGTATGCGCAAGTGTTTCAGTGTAGTGTGCGCAAGTGTTTCAATGTAGTATGCGCAAGTGTTTCAGTGTAGTGTGCGCAAGTGTTTCAATGTAGTATGCGCAAGTGTTTCAGTGTGTCATGTGCAAGTGTTTCAGTGTAGTGTGCGCAAGTGTTTCAATGTAGTGTGCGCAAGTGTTTCAATGTAGTGTGCGCAAGTGTTTCAGTGTGTCATGTGCAAGTGTTTCAGTGTAGTGTGCGCAAGTGTTTCAATGTAGTGTGCGCAAGTGTTTCAATGTAGTGTGCGCAAGTGTTTCAGAGTATTTGCCCTAGACGGCCTCCCATAGTATTTGCCCTAGACGGCCTCCCATACTGGTCTCCCTGGTGACCTAGGCTGTACCTAGCCCCACTGGCACAGTTCCATCTGAACTTTTCACTCTACATCACCAGCAATCGCAATAGCACCTCTACAGTGCATTTCCCCAAGTAATCTGTGCTCTAATGTTAAATTAAAGTTAAAATAATGACTGGCAAAGAAGTTGGCAGTTTGTTGTGTAGTTAATTTCCAAACCATTTTATTCATAGCTACAGACAATGTAGCCTGCTGTATGCTGTGCACCAAAGCCTAGGATTGCCATTGATGTTGTTATAATGGATTCATTTCATTAGCGAACTTGACTTTAAGTGACTTACAAGTTTCTTTGAAAAATAGCTTTAATAAGTTTCTACTTTTTAAAATGGGATAAAAAGATTTTTTTAGCAAAACATTGCTGAAATCCACCAAGTGAGAACACGTCCATAAATCTTAGGTTTCTGTAAGACCCATTTAATTCAATTTGGAATTTGGTTCATTTACGTACATACACAAACAAGGAAAAGTTGTAAGGGCAAGGGCGTAGAATTAGCATGGACGTAGGTGACGTGTCCCCACCGATTATTGAATTGTCCACACCAATAATTTGATCCGCTCCAAAACAAAAACAAACAAACAACAAAAAAAAAAACATATTGCCAATGTCTCATTAATTTAGAGGTGCAGAAAGGGTTAAATCACGCACTCTACTCGAGTCCTACCTCCCTGTAACACGTACGGCAAGTGTGATTAGCTGTGCCTTTCTCTGCTGTAACGTGAGACTACGTTTGGTTGTTAGCAGCGCCAAAATTGGTAGTAAGACTTTCCAGTCATATTGAAATCCCCTCCTGCATTTTAGTTAAAGCCCTTCTGAAATAGTCTAGATTGCTCTGAAGCCTTTCTGCAGTATTTTATTGTACACCACATTCTTTCTGCAATATTCTCCTGTACGTCCAAGTATTTCTGCAGTTTTATCTGTACTCCAAACCATTTCTGTAATTTTCATCCTTACAGTAAAGTATCCACAGACTTGGCAAGCAGCTCACCAGTTCCAGCGGTGGAAAACATTCACACAGCATTAACACCTATCTTTAGAAATATGTTTAGAAATGTATTTTTGGAAAATCTTCATGATGACCTAACGTCTGCGTAGAGATTAAATGTTTAATGATAAATGAGTTCCCAGTCTCCTGATGTTTCCCCTAAAAGAATCCTGAAGCAAATAACTAGCCAATGTTGATACAGAATACCTTGGGAATTAATTATTTAAATTCTGCAGTTTTACTGACCGAATGATTGCTTAAGACAATTAAAATGATTAATGTTTGGGCTTTATTTATTTCCCCCTTTTTCGTATGTGTAGATTCCGTGTTCGTAAAGTATCAAGTATCATGGTGTAATACGGTCTACCCAGCTCAAGGTGGCAGCATTAGCACTGAAATCCACAATTCCGTAGTAGAAGAAAAGGCATGGGAGTTTTCTCTGAAGGTTTGTATTTCTGTTTTTCATATATACCCTTTCACAGTAAAGTGAGAAATTACAGCTCACGGAGAGCTTTAGTAAAGCTGAAAATATTCCTAAGTAAATGTCGTGAAGAAATGTTTAACTACTGAGTCAAAATCACAGGTGGCATTTATTTGCTAACGTTAACGTGAAATTGTGTTTGTTTGGTTGACGAGGGTTGTTGCTTGTTCGAATTTACTGTTCCACCTTAAATGGTCCAGTGATCGGTTGCTGCACATTTAAGATGCGATGCAAAATAAGAAGTCACCTTTCTTCTTCTTGTACATTTTGACATCAGCTGCATTGATTTAACTGAATACTGGTTGATCTTTAAAAAATCTTTCTCAAGGCATTTAAAACGGTAACATGCTGCATGAAAGGCTTCATTACAAATTGTATACATTCTTTTTTTGGGGAATTGCATAAAAGACATTATTATGAACCTCAGGGGGCATTGTGTGTTGCTGTGGCTGAATTCAGTGCCAGAGATAAACGGATGGAGTCATGACAGGGTCATTGTTTATTCTTTGTTTACAATGGATTCAGATTAGAGTGAGGTGTGTGAATGTGGCACTAAACAGAAACGCACACAAACGGAGCCTGTTCGTGTTTTGTAACATTACATATTTATAAAGGGTTAAGACACTGTAAGTGTGCTGAAGAACCAGCTCTTCTTTGGTTCCAGCGGGGAATAAATGTTTCTGGTGCGCGAACAAATTTTTGTTGGTTGAAACGGGCTAAATTGTTCTAAATTAGGTTTGCGCATGGGAATCATCCTGGTTCCTCATTGGTGGAAAATCGATAACAGTCCCACCACTGAAATTGTTAAGTGCACCTTTAACAAAAGCTACTAACATAAAACCACTGACAGGTTAAGTGAATGATATTGATTATTTGATTACAATGACATGAACAGTCAGTTTTTGAAAGTGATGTGATGAAAGCAGGAAGGTTATAAACGATTTTGACACGGGTAAAATTATGATGGTGTGAGGTGTTCCTTGTATGCTGTTAGTATCTACAAAACATTGTACAAAGAAGAAAAACAGACCCATGGGCCCCCATGGATCACTCTTGAGCTTGGGGACTTGAGGCTAGCTCCTGTGGTCCAAGTCAACCAGCCCGATTTTCCTGCTTCCTACACATCGACTGCCTAATATATCCCACCCTAGGCATTTGTAATGGGATAAAGTTATACATTTAATTTGTCAGTGGTTTTAATGTTGTGGCTGATGGGTGTCCAGCAATACATTTTTGGTCACGTTTGGATTTTTTGCTGCATTTCAACATGCCAAAGTATTTGTAGTTTCTTGAAAAAAATACATCACATTTAAGATATCGGGATGCTTTTCTGTGTGAGAATAATTTATCTGTTAGCAACATTTATACATTACACTTAATAATTACATTACACTTAATGAAAAATATTTAGCATATTTGTGTTGTGAAATATCAATGAAAAAGTCATGTTTTATGCTAATTAATGAACATTTAATGCTATCCTTAAATTTCAGTCTGACGTTACTATGGTTGTCAATCTTTGCCTGCCACATTTTCAAACCACTGTTCACTGCAACAAGGTAAATTCACCAGCCACATTTTTTACATTCTATTTCAGTTTTGTTATAGACTGCACATGTAGCTTTCAGTCTCATAAACAATTGTTAGAAAATAACTGTTAATAGTTTTAAATATAATTTAATCCTTGAACTCAGTTATGATAAGGGGATAAGGGGTGTCCAACGACTTTATTTATAACGTGACACATCTAATAAATATCCCATCAGTTTATTTTATTAAGACTCTACAGTGTTTTTTTTTTTTCTTTGTCCAAATTCTAAAGATAAGCAGAGGTCATCTTATAGTTTTATTCCTTTTGTGAGAGTAAGGAATAGGTACAATGTGTGGGCTATATGCTTTTCCTGACCTTGTAATGTTCTTTTCCTTATGTCTGAGTTGTGTGATGTACGTATTTGATATTGTCTGGGTGAAAGTGGTTTTCAAGCTTCAAATGTACTTCTTTTGCTTTCCTCACAGTTATGTGCAGATGGCTATGATGTTTCCAATCTTCTATCTGATGATCCAGTAACTCGTCGAAGAGGTTTCAAACTGGAGTACTTCCTGCGTCCTCCGCTACATGTTACCTTGCACTTCAAAGTGAGAGTCGAACTGTGTCGTGTGGACATTGAGCTTTGGCCATGTGGCATGGACCAGGGCAGTGTCACCAGGAGGCTTGAGATCCTTACCTGTTCGGATGGTGTCTCTAAAACCTCAGAACAGGCCCAAGAAAATGGCCAGTTCAAGCTTGTGGGACGCTGTGATTTGAAAGATGATGTACTTGCGTGTTTAAAACATCCTAATTTTAAACTTCGAGCTCCCTTTCTTTATCCCCCACCTGATCCTCCTGCCCATGCAAAGAAGCTTGAGCTCTGGAGTAGAGGCATGCAGTCACTTAATTCAGTTGCTCAGCTTCGTATCACTGTGCCCTTTGGTGGTGCCGCTTCTGCACTGGGAATCAAATCTGTAGCTGTTTGGGGAATTCCTGCTCGCTCTTGCAGTCCTACAGAGTTGGAAACGTTTCAGAAAGCACTATTAGATAACTTGGAAAAAAAGAATCAAACCTTTCCATTGGTCTCAATGGTTTCTACCTCATCCAAACCTCCTAGGCCAAACCCTGTATCCTCAGAGACCCCTATTCCACAGGAGTTCCTGGACCCGTTGACCCAAGAGCTCATGGTTCTGCCGATGATTTTGCCCAGCGGAATGGTAGTCGACAATAGCACCTTAGAGGAGTACCAGAAACAGGAAGCTACTTGGGGACGCTTGCCAAATGACCCCTTTACTGGTGTTTCTTTTACAAAAGACTCCAAACCGATTCCTAACCCACTTCTTAAAAGCCGCATCGACAGTCTGATTTTGCGGACTGGATGCACAAGAGTTGGGAGCAGAAAAGGTCTACCGAACAAACCTCAGCCTTCCAAACTTACAACTCTCTCAAATACTGAAAGAACTCCTTGCTCAGCAGAACTGGTTAGCATTCAGCAACACACTAGACTTAATGAGACAGAGATTCATTCAACTGTTTCTGTAGAAAAACTACAGAAAGACATTATTAATAGAGACAATCAAAGCAGAATAACTGATTCAAATGTCCACCCCAGAAATTGTGTAGAGAGGCAAAGGTTCACACAGGGTCCTGTAGCTGAAACTTGCAGTATAAGAAGAGAGAACCTGCAGCATGGAACCAAAAGGAAATTTCAGTCAGACACGGGTACATGTTCAACATCTACTTACTCATCTCTTCTGAACAAAATGCCCAAAACAGATGCAAGCCTCATCCTTCCCACAGGTTGCTACTGCACATGGACTCACAATTCTTAATCTAACTTATATTATCTTCTACCAGCTTCCTTATTTCACAGATCTAATATATTTCCTGTTTGTTTTTAAAAGCAGACTCCAGCCAGTCCTCTCATGAGCAACGTCTCTCTGACAGTTTAGACCAAGCACTCAGATCTGCTTTGCATGGTTTACCAACATATACCTCACAAAGCAAACCAGAACCACAGACCACATCAGGTAGGTGTCAGAGAGTGAGATACCTTAAAAAGTTGTTTAATATTAATATGTATTTTTCATTATACCAAAAGCTACATTATGTAGTTTTATTTTAATGTTGGGAGTTATCTGTTCTTTATCATTATGAGAATTTTTATGGGTAACTCAAAAGTGTTTGCTGGATCAGATGTCCAATGTAAAGCATTGAACGTTCTCATGAACTTGTTTTTTACTAGTTTTCATTTATTTGGACCAAAAATAGCAAAGACTAGCATATTCTAAATATGAAACCTAATATTTTTTTGGAAACTAATTGGCTTCTGTTTGTGACTTTGTTTCTTCTTTAGGAGAAAGCAGATGTGGGTTATGCTCTTGTTCCTTGACTGTTTACCCCACAAGTCCAGCTGCTTACTCTTTGCTTTGCGGTCATCTGCTGTGTCGATCATGTCTGCAGCATGAACATCCCCCCAACTCTCAGAGACTGCCTATCACTTGCCCCACATGTAAAGCACGGGCCTCACCCAGCACAATCACAAGAGTACATCATTAAATATGTCTTGGTGGTGAGTGTGAATGGAAGAAATACTCTTTGATATCACAAAATTTTTTTTTAATGTGAATTTTGTAATGAAAAACATGAGTAAAATGGATGCCTTATACTGAATTGATCTGTAAAGGTTTTGAGTAATATGTCCTTACCTTCCAGCATCATGGAAAAAATGTTTGTTCAGCTGCCTAAACCTATAATATTTCAGGAGCTCCAATTTAGAACAATTATGTTTTTTGTGTCAGCAGGCATGCCCAATATATGATGCTGCTGATTGTTGTTGGAACGTGTGGTTGCCATGTCAGAGCATGTAAGCAGATGTGGAGAGAGTTTTTTTTTCCTCTTGGAACATTTGTGAGATCCAGTCAAATATGTTAGGCCTAAAATCAAAATAAAGCTGAAACAAATGGATATAATGGTGATCCTTTAGCTTTATTGCATTGGTTACATTGCCATATATATTGACCTAACTTGGTTTAGTAATAATAAATCTGGTCTCTTACCTGACCTTAGCAGAAGCCTCATCATTCACCTTGAGATGCACCTTGCTTCGTTGAGATATGGCAGGAAAGCAACGCCAATGCAAGAGGTCAGTTCCTAGAATCGGGATGTGCATTAGTTTTGTTTTTGCAAAAAAACAACAGAGCAGCAAGAAGCTAGATGGGGCCAGGCTAAGTTGGCTTCCTGTATGCAACATGACCTGAGAGCATGCCAAGAACACACCCATCAGTTAATCATGGCATTAATAAATTTTTGTGACACTGATTTAGGAATAACCATTGCCAAAATATTTCTATGTAATCCACCTTTTGTTGGTGAACATTTAATATTCCATGACTGCTGTAGGCCCAAACAAACATCTAAAAGCTTGGAATCATTATGAAAACACTGACAAAAAATGCTTCTGGCATAATTTTAATGCCTGCCCTATTGGAAAATTTAAATAATTGTTTGGGGTTTCTTGTTATCTTAAAACCATAGTGGTTAACTAAATGAATAGCAAAGATTTCATTACTTGACTTTGACTGAGGTTGATTAAGCACATTGAAAAGTTGGTTTAACCACTAGTGTATTCTGTATTTTACAGACAAAGAAGGTTTATGTTTCTGTTCTGGGTCTTTAAAGTCGATGTTAATGATGATTATGTTCAGAAGATGATTCCTCATCATTTGCTAGCTCGCCAATCTGTTTGTCTGCTGGAGTCTAATGTGTTTACAATGTCCCAGTGTCTGTAAATGAGTAAAAAAAAAAAAACACAGTCTCAGTCTGATATGCTAGGCTCATTCACTCTCTTTCTGCTCATGGCATCTCAGAGAATTCCAAATGTTGAAAAGCGCAAACAGAGATGAGGATATTGCTCTATTCCTGCTCCATAGGTGGGTAATACTGACTTATTTTTGCTGGATAACTTAAGGTGGAAATGTCTCCATATTCTAACAGCATTAAAAACTGCAACAAAACTACAAAACTCCAGAAAGAAAAGAGTTTCTGGGGTAATTCAAACAGTAAATCATACTTGCAGACTTGCAAGTTCAACTTTAGCTATGTACAAACAACAGTCGCTTTTTCCCCCTCAAACATACTGTTGTACCTTAAGAGATGCTGAGTTTCCAAAGGAAAAAAAAACCCACAGAGCTGCACTTCCCTGCTGTTGTAGATGTCTACAATACTAGCCCAGAGAGTTCATTCATGTGCGTTTGAGAGAGACAGGGAGGGGGCGCTGTGGTAGCACACTAACTGGTGATGTCACACTGAAAATGAGTGGGGAAAACCCAAGCCCAGTAGCCCTCCGCAGTTATGAGTTTGGGTTTAAAAACAAAAGAGGAAGAGAGCTGAAAAGTGACAAAAGTCCCACTCCAGGTGACTGAGTTTGGTGTGTTCTCCCCGTGTCCATGTGGGTTTCCTCCCACTGTCCAAAAACCCACGTTGGTAGGAGTATTGGCGACTCAGAAAGTATCCATATGTGTGAGTGTGTGTAGCACTGTGAAGGACTGGTGCCCCCTCCATGATGTCATCCCACCTTCTGGGTAGGCTCTGGACTCACCACTCACCAAACCAAGAAGTATTTTGAAACTTTCACAACGTACACTTTGAGATATATATATATATATATATATATATATATATATAAACAGGGCCATTAATCAATATGTCCACCTCTGTCTGTAAACATTAAATCAGTTCATTAAACCATCAAGAGTTCAGTGCTTTTGTAGCCTGGAGGCCAACATTTTTTAATTTCACTTTTAATAATCATTATAAGAGCTGTTTGGGTGAAGGATCAGCATCATTTCCCCTTTCACAACATAAAGGGGTGGTTTCCGAGACAGGGATTAAGCATAGTCCTGGACTATATCATTTTTTATGTGGAAAATCCCAATTCAAATAGCTGTGTAGTTCAAGACCAGGTTTAATCCCTATCTGGGAACCCGTGATAAAGGGTTCAACCAAAGTGGTTTAATTCCTATTAACTGAGTTTAAAACAAGACCTTTAAAGTCGTACAGAAATTGCAGCCAAATCTCCCAAGTAGTGAAGATAAAAAAATGTGATTTAGCATCAAGGGTGTCAGAGTATTTAGAAAATGCACTATCAAGGTCATTTCTCTGAGTCTGGGTTTTTGAAAAACTATCTCAAAATAACAATAGCAAAATAAATGTATTGTAGTCTATCTCTGCCACCTTTTGTAGGGTATGAAAAAAAGCTGCTCTCACATGCATTTGTCTGATATTGACTGCCTTTTTGCCTTAGTCATCTTCCTAGTCCTCTCTCTGTTTTCCCCAATTCAGAATAAGCGAGATGTTCCCAGTTTGCTGATAATCACTTTGGAATCCTGTTTCTGTCAATATCATGATACTTTTGTAGTCACTTTTCTGAAAGCTAAGAGAGAAAAATCAGACATTGTCATATATGGAATTGTAAACCATTTCAGGGCGACTGTTCCAACTAACCTTGTCCATATGAAATAGTAACTGAACAATATCTTGTTAAAAATACTGTATTCAATTTCATAGGGGGAAAAAAACTTGTACAGAAGTTGTTATACAACTTAAAACAACAAATAATTTTACAAGAAATGTACCAAACAGTTTTAATGAAAGTGATCATAACTCATGCACGATGTTGGAAAAAAATAGTTTTCTAGTCTCTGAATGAACATGCTCTATAAAGTGCACTTAACACATGGAACAGTCATGTTAAAAATAAGCTTAGTAGACTTGCTGATACAGCTAGGTCACTAGACATTTCTTACTTGTACACTTATTCTCTTATGCACTATAGGCATTTGGATGATGGTGTTCTTCATGCTGCTAGTCTATGGAATATTTGGAAGGTAAATCAAGTGTACACCTAATATTGTGTTTTCATTGATGTTTCATGTTTGTTGTACATGCCCAGGTACTTGAAGCACTTGAACAAATATGCAGAAATAAAATGATGATAATAGTAGTAATAATAATAATAACATCTGGTCTATTTCATAAATATGTTATAGCAATAACAAAGCACTGAATTGGCTTCTGGTGGTAGCAGAAATATCAGAACCATTTTCTGCTGAAGAACATATATACAGAACTCTTGTCTACTACTGTCATAATGTAAACACAGCATACGTGCACGATTTGGACTAGGTCCTATAAGTGCCACATTAGTAAAAATCGTACGAGAATTGTTATAATTGATCATAAAATCTCATAAAATTTCTGTAGAAGGGGGAAGAATCTTGTGTGGGCTTTGAGTGCTTTGTGACATTATTCAGTGTGCAGAAGCATGGAGAGGTGTAGTGACGCAGCGTGGAATGACCCAAGGCTGAAAGCCCATTGTGTGAGCTTGAACAGTGAGCCCTGATGCCCAAATGACTGCAGGAGGCAATTACACCACAAGCTTTCATCCCTCTCCTGTCCACACAATAGCTGTCCCCGACACCAAGGACACGCCGAAGCAAACAGAAGACATATTTTTCAAGAGTAAATCAGTGTCTGCACTAAGCACTGTGGAAGTAGGTCAGTGGTCAGTATTGTTCAGCAATGGGACAATATACTTTGGGACCCAATTTTATACATGAACACGCAAACAATAATACCTGGTTCCATAATTACCAGCACTATTGATATTTGATATAATATAATGCAGTGTCATTTTATTAATCTGTATACAGTTATCAGACAGGTCTGGAAATAAAATTATTAACATATACATGGATCAGCCAAAACACACTTTATTATACCTTATATATGCACTTCGTAGTGCAATTATAGATTGCAGTCTATCTGTTGCTCTGCATACATTGTTACTGCCACTTCACCCTGTTTTTCAGTGGTGAGTGGATCAGACACAGCAGTGCTGCTGGAGTATTTTAACACTGTTTGCTCACTGTGCATTGATGTAGATGCAGATCAGAGACAGTAGCTCATCTGTTGCTGCACAGTTTGTTAATCATCCTCTGGTCCCTAATGTGGAGGCTTAAAGTGGAGGCTGTTGCCTGTTTTTATTGATTTACTGATCCAGTTTTACCAGGGACACGCACATCATTGCCAATCCAGTGGCAGTGTTGAGGAATTTCCACCACTCACAAATCATACCTGCTCTGTGCATGTCCTTTATGTGAGTCCTTAGCATTGAAGAACGGGGGAAGTGTACTAATTATGCAGAGAAACTGATGGACTATAGGCTATCATGTAGAATTACAGATGTAAAACATATAATGAAACTTGATTTCCCATGCTGATAGAGGTTGCATATACTGTAATGTTATGAATCAGCTTTTTCCCTGCTACTATTTTGCTTCAGCTCTCACTTTCCACTGAGCTTCCATGTAAGACTACACCCAGTTCTTGAGTCACTGTATTGCACAGGTGTATATTGCAAGACCGTATGTTCTTTTGTTATTATAAGTCCATAGTTTGTGTTAGTTTTCTTTTCAATAAACTCAGGTGACTATATGCACTGTGATTTCAAATACAGTAGCAACCAAATCTTAGTTTCTAAAAAAGATAGGTGTTTTAAATGAAATGTTTTGTAAATAAAGTGTTTTTGTAAATCAGCTTTTAAAAATGATTGACATGAAAACAGTAAAAGTCTAGATAGATGATGCAGTTCAGTTATACGGAGCATCCGGGAAAGATTAAGTCTTTTATGAGCAAGGGCATGTTGGGGCTTGTCCCATTTTTGGTATAAGAATGTGGCATAAGACTGCATTAGGGTATTTGGGTGCAGTGAACTGCCTTCTGCGATGTCCACATTCTGCACATGTTGCAAACAGCCTGGCTGCATAATGTGTGAGTGCAGGTGCTAGATTGGCCTTCCTGCCAGACCAAATACAGTACTGAAAGCCACGCAGAACTGTGCAGCTGAAGACTTGGCAATTTAGTTTTCAGTTCTTTATAAAAGGTGCCTGCACTAACCAAGGGATAATGATTTGTTGAAAAAGAAAGGTAACACAGGGGAACTTGTTGCAAGCATAAAACTAGAAATACATTTTTGTTTACTGGAAAAATGGCAGGTGATTTTGTAGTTTTTGTAAACAATTGGCTTATTTTTGCTTTTCGTTTTAGCATCTCTCATATTTTCCCAGCAGTTTTGGAAGTGAGGTTTTTCAGTAGGAGTGATATTTGGGCAGACAATGGAAATGACTAATGTGTGTAGCCTGGACATGTTACATCTCAAACCTATGTGTGTGACTAAATGTGCGAAATGCTGGAAGCAACGTTCCTCTGATGTTTGCGTGTCATTCACTGAATCAACTGAGCTACACATGACTTCTGCTCTACTTTAAAGGGGTTCATAACAGACAGAGTTTTATTATGAACCTATAAACAGGTCTGGACAAACTCCTCTGTTAATCTAGCTATTAGACATAAACATTTTCCACTGGAATATAGACTTTTTTTTTTTCACTTAAACTGTGGTGATGAAAAAAGAAAAAAAAGTGAACACATCTACGCTTAGTCTCTATTTCCTGAAAAAGAATATAAGAAGCAATTCATTTCAAAGGTTGAGATAGCAACATGAAGCATAAAAAGCACCATAATCATAGAATATTCATTCATTCATTCATTCATTCATTATCTGTAACCGCTTATCCAATTCAGGGTCGTAGTGGGTCCAGAGCCTACCTGGAATCATTGGGCACAAGGTGGGAATACACCCTGGAGGGGGCGCCAGTCCTTCACAGGGCAACACACACACATTCACTCACACACTCACACCTATGGACACTTTTGAGTCGCCAATCCACCCACCAACCTGTGTTTTTGGACTGTGGGAGGAAACCGGAGCACCCGGAGGAAACCCATGCAGACACGGGAGAACACACCAAACTCCTCACAGACAGTTCCTGGAGTTGTGTGACTGCGACACTACCTGCTGCGCCACCGTGCCGCCCATCATAGAATATGAATTATGATATATAAAAATGTATAAAACACTTTCTTGCTGTTGTAGTAGTGTGATGTAGCGGCTTGTTAAAAGCCCCAGTCCATACTTCCCACCTATAAACACTGTACTGCAAATACAAACCATTTTGATCTCTGTTTTTGTGAGGTCACAATTACATGTATCAACATTTTCCACCTAGAGTAGTTTAGTCCCACCCATGTATGTTTATAAAATTGATCAAATATTAAGAAAAATTCTAAACATTTTAGCTTTTTTTTTTTTTTTGGACATGTTTTGACACATTTACTTCATAGTAAACATTCTTGATTCATTTTTATTTTATTTTTTTTAGAGTTACTCCCCAACAAATAAAGGCACTTTACCAATAATAACAACTTTTACTATAACTCTACATCCAAACTAAGAGACATTTAGGATGATTTTTATGAGTGCAAATGTTTGGAAAAATGACATAGGTGCTTAAAAATGATGTGATTATGGAAATAGTGGGGGATGCAGATAGTACTAATACAGAACATTTCTTAGATTTGTTCTCATGTATGCATTTAAAAATAGAAAAAAAAAAAACAGTACCTTCAGTTTGCATGCTTTTGTTTAGTCGTTTGTGCAAATGAGTCTTCATTAATTTAATAAAATGAACACATCACATTCATACCTGTCACACACGTTTAGCATCTCTGTGCCTAGGGAAGCATGCATCCCTTGTGGGCAAATTGTTTTTGATGGTTCTCTGCTGATATATGAATGGAAATTGAAGCTTTTGAACCGGTGTCATAATGGAAACTCAGCATAATTAATATAATCAGTTTCAGAACAGATTGACATTACATGCATCATATTGCATAAATATACAAATAAATAACACAAATCAGATTGAACATAAAAGAACCAACCGTACAAATCTAAAATAACTGCATGTGTAAAATAAGCTTCAGATATCTTTTTACAGGTTGCCTGCTCTTGTTGTCACTTTACATGGCCATGAATGAAACCAAGACATTATCCTAAATTAGTGCTTGAGCTGTTTTGAATGCAGAGTACGCATTTCCGTTGTTTTCTTCCAGGCTGTGGGTTGTGCAGTTGAATAAGATATTTCTGATTCTGAATGCGTGACCTTTCTCCTCACTCTGCCTTTCCCAGTCCTCTCCACTGACATTAACACTTTCAGTGCCATGCCCCTTCTTCTGTCGCTACTATTTTGGTTTCAGGTTTCACACATTATTCAATCTTTCTTTCTTATTTATTTATTTATTTATTTCAGTTGAGACATTTTTCTGTATTTCCATTGAAAGGAAACCTCATATCTGAAATACTGTAGAAGGTTTAATGTATTTCAATTTATATATTTTTTCTGATTATACGTAGTTTCCATTCTGTTACAAAAAACAATTTTTAAAAATAACAAAAAAAATAAAAATCCCAAATCCCATATCCAGGCAAGAATAGAGAACATATGGTGATTTTTTTTTAATTTCAGAAACGATGTAACTGACATCTATAGTAGAAATTCATATAAAATATTTAATGTTCTATTTATCATTCATTCATTATCTGTAACAGCTTATTCAGTTCAGGGTCACGGTGGGTCCAGAGCCTACCTGGAATCACTGAGCGCAAGGTGGGAACACACCCTGGAGGGGGTGCCAGTCTTTCACAGGGCAACACACACTCACACATTCACTCACACACTCTATAGACGCTTTTGAGTTGCCCGTCCCCCTACCAATGTGTGTTTTTGGACCGTGGGAGGAAACCGGAGAACCTGTAGGAAACCCATGTGGACACAAGGTGAACACACCAAACTCCTCACAGACAGTCAATTTGTCATTAATTATGAAATTTTATCAAAGTGGAAAGGGTAGCTATTGTTTTTTTAACTAGATGAAATGATAAGAGAAAACCAATGATAATTAATACTTATTACAAGTGTTTGATTTATTCCAGTGTACGGCAAGGTGGTGACACAGGTAGTATCACTGTGCTCTACTGTGCAAACCTCTCTTCCTAAAAATTACAGATCCAAAAAGCAGGGCCTTTCACCTGGGTTTGATCCTCATCTTGTGTTACTGTCTGGGATGGGTATTGTGTGTTCTCCCTGTGTCTGTTTGAGCGTCCTCTTGGTGCTCTGTTTTCCTCCCAGAATTATAACCCTCGTGTTGGTATGTGGATTGGCTTTGTGACACTGTCCACAGGTTTGAGTGTAAGAGTGAATTTGTGAGTGTGTGATGACCTGTGATGGCCTGGTGCCCTGTTCAGAGAGTGTTCCTGCCTCGTGTGCCTTGTGCTATTGATCCTTGGCAGGCTCCAGAAACAGTGTGACACTGGTCAGGATGAAACGGTAGGGGGGAAAAAAGTACAGTAGAGGATTATTATTAGTCACTAAAGCCTGGTTGTGTTCCTAAAGGTACATTGCATTTTTTTTCCAGAAGGAGAGGAGAATATTTGTAAACTTTCATTACAGAACTGTAATCATCCTGGAGATGAAATGGGGCATATGAAATCAATACAGTTTTAAGATGTTCAATTATAATAGAGTAAGGTGCAATTATGTTCCCAAACGAAAGGTATAGGATATGTACCCTTGAGGGTACCACCACAGTGACAGATTTTTTGACAGTGTAGTGCAGGTGTTCTGCTGGGATGTGGCATTGCAGCTGTAAAAAATAATCACATGTTTCTGCTTTGTACATCAGATTGTGCCTGATCATTTAAAATCAGCAGCTCACCAACAGAGTTACTGCATCTCACATGAGCTGATCACAACTCGTATTGATTGGTGCTTTACATGAGCAGGTCTTCACTTTTATAACCTGCTGTGAGAAAGAATAAACATGAGTTTGTGTTTTATAGCTCTACTATTAGTTTCACTGTAATTCTAGTCACTAAGCAAAGTTAGTATTAAAAAATGTAAGTAATTAATAAGTAATTAATCAGAAACCACTAGGAATTAGAAATAAATTCAGTAGTAATTGTACCATATTATTATTATTATTATTATTATTATTATTATTATTATTATTATTAGCGAACCGTATATGGTCTTCAACAAGGCTACATAAGACTACGACATAGATATCTGTCTATATAGTGTCTGCCAGAAGCATTATGGAGAAAAAAGAAAGCTAGATCTTATGCTGTAGATTTTGTATCAAAGTTATATATATATATATATATATATATATATATATATATATAAAGATGTTGAATGGAACAACAACAAGGTTAAATCACTCTTAACCTCCCTTCCTCAGAATCTTTATATTCATATTAACAAAGAGCTGGACAATGGATATGAAGTGACCTTGAATAGTAAATGAAATCTTTTGTTGTATTAAAGGGACATTGCACATTATTGACTATAGAACAAAAAATACAGTAAAAAAGGTTATAACTTGACCTAATAAAGCTGTCCATCATAATATAGCATCCTTCAGGTCAATGCTGAGTGATAGATTAGCAAATGCCATTTGTAGAAGTCCCTGGTGGAAGGAGGTGCAGGAAATGTTCTGACGTGGGAGCTAACAGTGATGTATAAAAAGAGAGGCTGTGGACACTGCTCAGTGTGAAACTCACACAGGTGCCCTGACCACTGGAAAATGGCCATGTCTGACTCTTCACTCACTGTCTGTGTCCTCGCTCTACTGGCACTGTCTGCTCTCTCCTCAGCCTGTTACATCCAGAACTGCCCACGTGGAGGAAAGCGTTCCTTTCCGGACACTGCTGCAGTCAGACAGGTGAGTAACTCCTGAATGGATTACACCACTTCTTCACTTATTTAACTGGATTTAGAGGCATTATCATCAGATGAGTGAGATATTACCTGATTACCTAAATAATCACTGGTACTGCCTTAGGGAATGTTTTTATTTATTTATTTATTTATTATTATTTTTTTTTACCTATTTTTATTTTATTTGTTTTGTAAAGCTATATATAATAATATAATATAATAATATATGGAAGATAATGAATATATTACTATCTGCATCTTAATTACAAACATTGTAAATAAATATACTAATGTATTAAATATACTGTACTACTATATTTGAATTATTATTTGCAGTACTCTGCATTTTCTAATTTATTTATATATATGTGTATGTTTGGCACCACTTTAGAATAAGACAACACTTTAAATAATTAAAAAAACAATTTTTTAATATGTTGTTAATGCATTAATAAGTGTTAATAACCAGTTATAACATACAGACAAAAAGGGCAACAGTGACATGTTGTTTGCAAATAGTGAACCCATATCAATCTACAGTTAACCCAGGTCTTGTTAGATACTGACCTTACTTTGTCTTCCCCATCAGTCGACATTAACCCTGTGAGCTTTATAGATTTGTCAATACATTTGACCATTTACCCACAGTTTAATAAAACTTGTGGTGTATCTCATCATGTAAAATGACTAAATTCACTTTTTCAGGTCTGAGCGTATTCTTTGCCTCGACAATTTCTGTAAGTTATGTTACACTTTCAGTATTAGATAAAAAAAAAAAAGCTCACTGTTGCCCTTTATCTGTGTTACATGATTATTAATGACTTTTAATGTGTTTACAACCTAATTGATAACAATATAATAAATAGGTTTATATGGAATTATATATATATATATATATATATATATATATATATATATATATATATATATAATATCATTTATCAATGTTTTTTATGCATCAATAAAACCATCTTGATTATTCACTATTCATTTTATTCCTAAATCTCTCTTAATTTTATGTATCTCTAAATGAAATATTTTGGTTATATACATATATTTGCATCTAGTTAAACAATAATAACAAAGGCTAATCATGGACCCCTTAACTGAAAGGTGCTGCAAGAGTCACATTCTTAAATAAAGGTGGGCTTTTCAATTAAATGATTATTAATGATTTTATTAGAAGGAATGTGATCCAGACACCTTGTCTTGTAGAATACATTTTTTAAATGCAAATATATATATATATATATTTATATATATTTATATATATTTTATATATATACACAGTGAGAGAATATGATATATTATGCCATTTGCCAACTACTGCCCTTTAAACATTATGATGAATATACCAATAGGAATAGTCTAAAATCACTGATAAGCGATGTAATATCTTCTGTGTCCTGCAGTGTATGGCATGTGGTCCTGGAGACAGGGGCAGGTGCTTTGGGCCCAGTATCTGCTGTGCTCCAGGACTGGGCTGCTACCTGGGTTCTGCAGAGGCAGCGAGCTGTGTGGAGGAGAACTACCTGTCCAGTCCGTGTGAGAGTGGGGGGAGAGTATGTGGATCTGAGGGAGGACGCTGTGCTGCCCCAGGCATCTGCTGCCACTCAGGTCAGTGCTACATCTTAAGACAGTACAGCACTTTGTATGATTTTTACTGCTGCATAACTTGTCAGCAAGCCTTCTGACCTCCACAGGGCCATCCTAATCTAAGCAGTAGACTGTACACACATTCCCAGCAGTGAAATGAACATGAACATTAAGGAAACATGTTCAGTATATGTTCACAAAACATAATTGTTGTTAAAACTACTGCTTGTGACTTTGCAATGTTTACATTTTATAAAACTCCTCTCTGTATTTGCTTATTAGTTTTCTTCCTACCGTTGGCAGCTTAATGTTATACTAATATACATATTCTGCTTTTGATTGACCTGCAATAATAGCACTTTTTAGTCATGCTTGTTTGAGCTTACGATCCTAACAACCAGAGGAAGTGCTTTACTGAAAGCTTTGAGGGCATTCAGGTAATTTCAGGCTTAAGAGGCGTTTACAAAAAAAGTGTATATATATATATATATATATTACTTTAAAATGATTACATTAAGGCACAAAAACTTTAAAATGTCTAACTTTTATCAGAAGAAAAACGAGAGTACCTATTACTCTACATGCACTTCTTGACGAATACATTGCACTTTCTCTGAACTCACTGCACTGAAAAATCAAACTACTTAAAAAAAATAAAGATCTAGTAAATATTATTAAAAATACATGCTGTAAAATGCAATTCGACTACCTTATATCAGTGTCTTACATAATGTGCCTTTTTTTTTCTTTTGCAGAGAGCTGTGTTCTAGACTCAGACTGTTCGGAAGAAAGTACGTATCAACTTCCTGTGGAAGACAGCACCGGGCTGAGTAGCACCTCAACTGGGGATATACTGTTACGTCTCCTTAACTTGGCCAGCAGAGGACAGAGACAGTTTTGAAAGCCAAGATATTAATTCATGTTTAGTTGCTTCATAGCCATATACCACCAGATCCCACCCCTCAAAAAAGAAAGGTTTTAAGTAACACAGGCCCCCTTTCTCAATGCTCAAGTGTATATTACTATACCGCTTCACTCTTAGTTGTAATACCTCAAAAACATGATGACCTTCGGTTATTCACAAGATCTTGTGTAAATATGCAGTAAATAAAGATTTTCTTGCACTATAACACGTCTATTGAAACAAATAAGGGATAATGTTTTTGAATAATTATTCAGCTTCCCTTTTGTCCTTTTTTAGTACTGTCTTTGTGCTGACTGCAATGTTTTTCTTAGAGTATTTGACTTCTTTTGCTTTTATAGTGAATGTCTCTCACATTCTTGGAATGTATCTTCCAAGAGCAAGATTAACCGCTATTGGTATTGAATCACCATGATTCCAGGCTTCTTCCCAGGTAATTACCCCTGTCACTAAGTTAATACTGCCTCCTGTTTTATGAGCAGAACCCTGTATTCACTCTTTTGTTCTTTACAGTTCAAATGAGACAGGCTTTACCTTTTATTTATTTATTTATTTTTTTGCCAATATCCTTTTGGATTTTTAAAGCCAAAAAGTCAAAGACAATTTTACTGTAATTTCTTTTCACTTTGCTGAGTGAAAAACACAGAACAGCAGACTGAGGATGAATGCAACAAAATACAGACAATAGAATATACAAACAAAAAAAGTTTTACAAATCTATATTATGTACTTTAAATTACATTATTTAATATACATTTCTATTTACTATAATTAACTAATCCTAAGATATGTTTAAAAGATTTTATTTACAAACCTGTTGCTCACTGATGCTTTGTACACATTGAAAAGTCTCAAACAACAACAAAAATCTTTTATGTTATCCCTAAGCACTGCAGCTCATCTAAGTTTAGTTTTTCACATTCAGTCATGCATTTCAGTATTCAAGTCTTATGAAATTCTGCCAACGGTGAGAATGTGTTCTATATTTCATTCAGCATTAGAAAAAAACAACATGGATTAAGCATTCCTACTGGAAATGATGAGGCTATGAAAAGTGGGAGTGATGTTTGCACAGTTATCTCTCTTAATGAAAAGCTTGAAGTTTTATATTTATTCAGTCTTAACATTATTTCATTAGGACATTTCTCAGACTTTTATTTGTCCTTTGCATAGTATCTTATCCCACAAAACACCCTTCATTGAAACCACATTGAAAGCTTGCCATGCCCCAACCAGTCATTTCGGCATATTTAGCCCACTACTTCTATAGAAGCAGCCAACAAGAAACTAGTGAAACAAAGTGAAACTGTTACCATAGTAGGGATTAAATGCATTACATGTAAGAAAGATAAATTAGCGGAGACTATTGTTTTAGACCCAACCCAATGATTCAGTCTAGGCTCTGTACCCACTGCAAGCCTGATAAGGACACCCCTTATAATGAGTGAAATCAGCTATATGGTACAGACATTTATTTGTGCATGGACAATTTGCATAATCTTCATAGAAATGCAAAAAACAGAATAGAGAACTCAGGAGCATCTGCATGAGCTTAAGGTCACCATGCTCAATGCCAAGTGTTTGCTAGAGTGCAGTAAATCCCACAAACAATGGGCTGTGTGGAAGTGGAACTGTGCTCTCAGTAGTTATGGAGTATAATTCAATAACTTTAGTTATTGATCAGATGCTGTGGATTTTATGATACAGAAATAACCTTTCAATCATCCTGACCTTGCTAATGCTCTCATGGCCTTTCCAGAAGATTAAAGCTGTTACAGCAACAATGGAAGACAAAATATGTATTAATATCCTTAACTGCACAAAAAATGCTGGATACCAACTTTTGGACATATAGTCATAAATAATATAAAATACAACCCTATTTTCAGAAACATTGGGATGCTGAACACAATGTAAATAAAAACAATGAAAATGTACCCTATATTTACTTGAAAATAGATCAAAAACAATATTTTAAATTATGAAACTGAGAAATGTTGTTGTCTTTTGAAAAATACATGGCAGAGTTAAACTTGATACCAGCAACATATTGCAAAAATGTTGTGACAGAGCAACAAAAGATTGTTACATTTTTTTTTAATTTACCAAAGGGGAAAAAAAAGATTTATGCTAATTTGCAACAGGTCAATGATTTGATTGGATTTAAAATGAGCATCTCAGAGAAGCAGAGATATTTGGAAGTAAAAGAATGGAGTGAAGTTCACCATTCTGTGAAAAATGACAGGCAAATTCTGAAACAGTTCAAGAATCACATTTCTTAGTGTGAAGTAGCAAAAACTTTGGGATTTCTCCATCCCCAGTACATCATAACATTAAAAGTTTCAGAGAATTTTCCTCCAAAATAAAGAGGATAGGAACTGTCCGGTCTGTGCAACGTTCAAATGCCATAATCCCATCATGGTATTAAGGTGAATTGGTTCAAATGGCATGGGTGATTTGTGAAGGCACCGTTAATCGGAATGATATATACAGGTTTTGGGGCAACATGCTGCTATCCAGATGACTTTTTTTGGGAAAGCCTTTTTTATTTCAGTAAGAAAAGGTCAACCCACATTCTACATGGATTACAACAGCATGGGTCCTTAGTAAAAGAATCCAGGAGCTAAACTAGTCCAGACTTGACACCCACTGGAATCAACTAGTGCAAATTGAAACAAAAAACGCTGTGACCCCAAGCTGTTCAAATCCTATAACAAGGAAGAATTGGAAAACAGTTCACTTTTAGAACTACAGCAAATACGTTCCTCAGTTCCTTAACGCTTACAGAATGTTGTTAAAAGAAGAGGTGATGCAACATAAAAGTTAACACGCCAACTGTCCACACTTCTTTGTTGCTGGCATCAAACTCAAAATGGTCAAATATTAAAAAAAAAAAACAATAAACAAATTCAATTTTAACATTTAAAATTTTGTTCTCATTATATTTTCAATTAAATATAGTTTTTAAATAATTTACCCATCATTGCATTTTATTTTTATTTACATTTTGCACAGTGTCCCATCTTTTTTAAATGGTGTTGTATAGACACAATATAATGAGTTTTTAAAAACCAACATTTAAAATATAAATAGTTAACAAACACAAAAATAACACTTGTAACCAATGAACCAAAAAACTTTTTCAAATATATTGTCTCTGACTTTGGGTTCAAATCAGCCAACTCCCAGTAATCCTTGCGTGAGCTATTGAATAGACACTTTAACTTTCGGATCTATGAAAAGATCTTTTTTTTTATCTGCATTTTCACACTTGTTTGAACACACATCTGAATTCTTCTACCATTCTCTGCCACTGATTCACACTCATTTGACCTGTCATTTGTCCCCAGGCTGTCAATGAGTACAGGCCAAACAAATGATGAATACTGGGCGTTGTCATGTGGATGGAAGGTATAAAAACAGAGCTCTCTTCCACCTGAGCACTTTCACACTCCTTCTCACCATGGAGCTCAGAGTTGCAGCCACGTGTCTTGTTCTCATGTGTGCCATCATTCTCACCACAACTGAGGGTAAGAAAATAGTCTTTGAAAAGAAGGGAAAAAAAAACAATTTCCAATATTAGTATATATTTTTTTTACTTTAGAAAAACAGTTAGAATAGTTAACAGTAGAAAATGTGCCCTGCTCAGTGATGCATTTTACATTTTTATTCTTGTTAAAGGAATACAGCTTACTTGATGCAAATGTGTACACACATGGCAAAATGTGACACAGCAGAACTCAAAGCGTGTTCTTGAGTTGTGAATTGGGGTAAAATCTTGCTTTAATTGATTTAATAGAGATGCAGGGTGCAAAAATCTGAGACACTGGTGAAAGGGATGTTATTTTGCATCTCTATCACATTTTATTTTTAAAAGTTCATTAAAATGATATTATTGATATAGCATGTTCTGTGAAAAGTAGAATCTTTCAAATTTGACATGAATTTCAGCATTTGATTCAATCTCATCTCCGGCCACTGTCTGTGAGGAGTGTAGTGTGTTCTCCCTGTAACAGAGTGGGTGCAGTTACAAAAAGGGAATTAAACGGACTAAAAGTAGCATCAGTGGACGAAATATGACATGAAAAACCTGATTAACATCATCATTTTGCAACATTTTAAATACTGACCTAGAAATATTGAAAAGCCTTTAGTGTGTCTTCTACATTTTACATTAGCTTTGAGCTATTTTTCCATAATTCTATACCTTTCAGGTGTTTACATTCAAAGTTTGAGATTAAAGTTAAAAATATCCCAGAATGTCTATGTAATTTGACATTTGGACAACTCTATTACATGAATGAGGTCTGCAAAACTAAAACAACAAAATAGTCTTGATGTAATGTGATTTATTAATGTAGGAATTGTGCATATTTAATGTGAAACATTTTAAAGCTTTATATTTTCAGTGTACCCATGCACAAACACTCCTCTGCATTAAAATAATCTACAAATCCTGACGGGGAATTTTATAACGATTCTATGAAGTGACACTGTAAGGCTATATACAGTACTGTGCAGAAGTCTTAGGCACCTAAGATATTATATATATTTCAACTAATGCCTTCTCAGTAAGGGTGGTGCTTGTATAAAGTTATATATAATCACAGTAAATACAAAAATATAAAAAAATAAGAAATATAAGATCTTTTTTTCCCTATAAATTAGAAGGTGTGAGTGAGTTTGAAGAACAATGCTTTGTTCAGATTTGCCTTGATTGCATGAATTTGTTAAATCAACAGCACACATTTTTAATATACATTATATATTAACAGGTAAAACTAGGCATTGGATGATAACCTCAAATAACAAGGACTCCATGAGGAGACATTTGGAAAATGTTAAATCAACACATTCACACACAGATTATCACACTTACTGGAATAGTGTTATTTGGTTTTATTCTAATGTTGGGTGTTGTTTGTTTACAATATTTGTTGTTTGTTTGTTTTTAGCAAATAAACACTTAGTGCTCAGATAAATAGCTTTGTAAATCTCATAATCTCTGGTGCCTACAACTCTTGCACAATAGAGAGAGAGAGAGAAAGATAGAGAGAGAGAGAGTTCAGACCAAACTCTACAGAAACTAAACCATTATGAACAACACAAGTGCACTGATAAATCTTGAGCATGTGACTGTGCCTGACTGTAAAGTCCAAGACATTAGTCATTCTCTTAACAGCCCGGATTTAGCCCCGAGTGATTTTTACCTGTTCCAAGATTTAATGACAGATCTCAGTGGAAAACAGTATTCTGATAAAGGTTATGAATGACTTTTTGAATAAAGACTGTGAATGTATTTGTTTAGGGAACTGAGCACCTAATTGCTGGCTCAAACAATTGTATAGAAGAGTGATTACACAGAAAAATAAAAATATAATTAATTTCAAGTGTTTTACCTCATACCTGTACTAAGAATTATTGAACACCCTTTGTATGATACATACTTGTTTCTTAAGCTGTGTATGTCTTTTTTAGACTGTGTTTGTACATATTCTTACTGGAGCAATTTAAATCCAATAAGTCTTATATTTTCACTAATAGCAAAGCCATGCTGAGAGTACTTCAGGTCAATGGTTTTTGAGCAGAGCTCTGCCACCTTGCTGGTTTGTGGGGTTAATAAATGAACGATATATGTTTTGACATGCACTGTCTTAAGGTGAAATTATAAAGGAACTGAAGCTGTCAGTTGATTCCTGCCTCTGTACATAAGTACACACCACTTATGGTTGCGTGTTACATGCAAGTAAAACACTACTGTTTATCTGTGGAGTTTAAAAGTCGACGCCTACAGAAGATTATGTTGCAACTTGAAATTTTTAATAATACAGTTCCCTGAAAGTGGGGAGCTTTTTGTAAAATGTAATTAAAACAAGAATATGCCACTTGATAGTTCCTTTGAAGTTATCTTTAACTGGGAGAAGTACACAGAAAATATATCAAATTTAGTATTTGATGCCTGTGACACAATCCACAAAAATGAGGACAGATGAAAGTTCACCACTGTGTTACGTCACCTTATCACTGAATGGCACTTTTTAATTATATGATGAACTAAGTATGAAACTATTTATTGTATTTTCGTTTAATACAAATTTTCACCTGTGCCAACATCTTGCGGTTGCTCTTGTCAGATATCCCTGTTCATGTTGAGCCATAAGAGACAGATCTGGCAAGCACACACACACACACACATCTGCACAATCTGGATGTCCTGAATCTTTTCACAATTTTTTTTTTCTTTTGCCTCATGTTTAGAATTTGTTTTTGAACAATCCACATATACTTTCACAAATTGTAGCACAAAGTGGAGAGTAATAATCTCTGTTTGCAGTAAATATCTTTTGTGGATGCTCTTTTTTTATATATTTAATAGTCACCTTCGTATTACAGAATTATTTAAAAGGTATGATTCAATATCCTATCTATTTTTCACCTTTTCACCTTTGCCCCATCACTACTTTTTTGGAGTGTGTTGCAGTCATCAAATAAAAAAT